>NC_063203.1:28040004-28077504 GCF_017589495.1 Alosa alosa
AGAAGAGAGGAGAGGAGATGAGAAGAGAGGAGAGAGAGAGGAGAGAGGAGAAGAGAGAGGAGAGAGAGGAGGAGGAGAGGGGGAGGAGAGGGGAAGAGAGAAGAGGAGAAGAGAGAGGAGAGGAGAGAGAGGAGAAGGGAGGAGAGGAAGAGGAGAGGAGAGGAGAGAAGAGAGGAGAGGAGAAGAGAGAGAGGAGAGAGGAGAGAGAGGAAGAGAGAGAGAGGAGAGAGGAGAAGAGAGGGATAGAGAGGAGAAGAGAGGAGGAGGAGAGGAGGAGAGGAGAGAGGGGAAGAGAGAGAGGAGAGGAGAGGAGAGGAGAGGAGGAGAAGAGAGGAGAGGAGAGGAGAAGAGAGGAGAGAGAGGAGAAGAGAGGAGAGGAGAGGAGAGGAGAGGAGAGAGAGGAGAGGAGAAGAGAGGAGAGGAGAGGAGAGAGGGGAAGAGAGGAGAGGGAGAGGAGAGGAGAGGGATAGAGAGGAGAGGAGAGGAGAAAGGAGGAGGAGGAGGAGAGGAGGAGGAGAGGAGAAGAGAGAAGAAGTGAAGAGAGGAGAGGAGGAGGAGAGGAGAGGAGAGGAGAAAGGAGGAGAGGAAAAGGAGAGGAGAGGAGAGGAGAGGGGAAGAGAGGAGAGGAGGAGAGGAGAGGGGGAGAGGAGGAGAGGAGAAATTCTTTGAAGGCATAGAGGAGCCTCTTCCAGACAGTAAGTGTTATTATAGTTGAACAATCCACTACCATCCAACCTCTAATCTCTCTTCCGTGTGTGCACTAGTTCCTCAATGTTATTCTGTTTCCTTTCTTTCCGAGTGACTTCTGACTCACATGCAGCTGCATTCTTACTGACAGTAAGTGTTTGAGTGTGCATGTGTGATGATAAAGTATAGTATGATCCTGATAGTATGCCATTATTCTGAAGACCCTTACTGCATTTATGTCAGTAAGTGTTTGAGTGTGCATGTGTGATAATAAAGTATAGTATGATCCTGATAGTATGCCATTATTCTGAAGACCCTTACTGCATTTATGTCAGTAAGTGTTTGAGTGTGCATGTGTGATGATTAAGTATAGTATGATCCTGATAGTATGCCATTATCCTGAAGACCCTTACTGCATTTATGTCAGTAAGTGTTTGAGTGTGTATGTGCGATGATAAAGTATAATATTATCCTGATAGTATGCCATTATCCTGAAGACCCTTATGCAGATATGGTGGCTTCTTCTCATGTTTTCTTGCGCTGTGAATTGTGCTGTGGTACAGCAGCAGTAGTAGCAGCAGCAGGGGACTGGCGTGTTTAGTGAAGTGGACTCAATCTGACAAGGTTCACATGAATCATCTACAGGATGCGATCCATCAGGGAAATATACATTTTTACTCAGCATATCACAGTTTTAACTCACACGCTCACAAATGTAATGTGTAAAAGCATTTAGACTGTGTCAAACTGGGCAAGGCTGACACCACTGTCATGAAGAGATATTCACTTCCTGGAAGTGGCAAGTAGCAATATCTATGCCACTTGAATGCTCTCCATAGTAGCCAGTAAAACAAATACAGCTCTCCCTTCTCACAACACAGTCACACATTCCACAGCTGAGACTGTCCCTTTGTTTAACTGCAACAAACTACAGCATGGGATGTTGGACACCAGGCAACATTGCAAAATGAGGCGATCGTGGAGGTTGAAGACCCATGAGAGGACACAGTACTCACAGGCAAAGGCTTTTCTCTTTTTCCCCCGAAGTTGATGCAGAGAGGTCAGTTTAATTATGTCGTTTCTCACAGCACAGCGGATGTCGAGTTAGCGAGGTGAAGTCGGAGAAGGCAGTGGAGAAAGCACTCAGTGGGTCCGGGGTCCCGAGTCCCGACCATCAGCCAGTGACACCCAGACCTCGTGGGCGGTCACGCCGTCTCGACAATCAAGGAGCAATCATGGAGACAAGGGTGACGGTCCTGGGGTGAATGTGGAGCATTCTCAGAGGAACACAAAGGGATGCATTCACTGGAGCTGTGTGTGGGGGACTAGTACTGAACGCGATGGAGAAACGCCTGTGTGTGTGTGTGTGTGTGTGTGTGTGTGTGTGTGTGTGTGTGTGTGTGTGTGTGTTTGTGTGCATGTTTCAGTGCCTCAGGCTTGTGCAAAATTCCAGAATTGAATGGTAAACTGGCTCTTAAAATCTAATTCAATTCTTTGAATTTCACTCTGCATTTCAATCTGAGGTAGCAAACAGGAAGCAGAATTGCATCTGAATTGTGCACAACCCTGGTTTGTGTGTGTGCATGTGTGTGTGTGCATGTGAATGTGTGTGTTTGTGTGTGTGTGTGTGTATTTGTGTGTGTACTGTATGTGTGTGTGTGTGTGTGTGCCTGTGCATATGTGTGTGTGTGTGTGTGTGTGTGTGTGTGTGTGTGTGTGTGTGTGTGTGTGTGTGTGTGCATGTGTTTGTTCTCCCTCCCACTGAGTTTGCATTGAGTGGATTCGAACTGAATGTCCCCAGGTTTCAATGAAAATGTGAAGGTGAAATTCCAACAGTCGACAGAGACCCCCTCCCCCAATGGTGGGACGGCTCCACTGGTGAGCTGTGGCAACAGGTGGTAAACAAGACTGCTGATCATTTACATGTGAAGATTGGATCCCTCTTCATCTACAATCACAATCTACCTGACAGCTGACGACTCGCTGAGCTGACTGAGGGCGCTATCGCTGAGACTAAACAGCAAATCACTTCTGACAGGAACACTTGTACCATTTTATGAACCAAATCTGATTGTGTTCAATAGCTTTTGGCTACATGACGTCCCTGTTTGCAAGTGAAACTAACTTGTTTCTGTAGAGTTACTGGTAGAGAAAGTCATAATCTTCATCATCCCAAGATTATGGATTTTTTACAGGGCACCCACTAACTGACCAAGGTGTTTGTCCACACCTAGCTGGGGATTTTGTATGGCCTTTTATCCGTACAAAAAACTCTCATTCACTGTTCAAGTTCTCATTCACTGAAAATGATTGTGATGGCTTTACAGTGACTTAAGGAAGTCTCACATGTCAATACTTGTGTGACATCCTCAGCTGTGTGCACAATCATCTCTTATACTTCAGTACACGTTATCAGTGCTGAAAACATAAAAACATCTATTTGAAAATATCCACCACTTGATAATATTAGAAAAACTTTTCCAGTGACAACAAACATAAACAAGCTGAAGGACTAGATGTGGCCTTTTAGTTAAACCTTTTGCATTTCTTAAGAATGCCTTTTGCAGTTGCAAGGCCAATATTTCAGAACAAAACTACAAAAGCCTACCACATGGCAAACCCCCACAAAGGAAATTCCTAACCCCAGGGTGCTAGGCCAAGCTAATTATCATACAGTATTGGTTACCTCTGAAATCACTGTCTATCTCTGTAAATGTGTGTTGTTAGAATAATGCATTCATGTTTGGTCTTGAATTAACTTTCAATGTTGTGGGCAACAGTCATTATAATGTAATGTATCTGTGCATAGTTGTGGACTAAGAAATATACTGTAGTCTGCAGGTAAACCTCACACTATGTTTTCACACCAATGATCTACAAGCGAGTTGGGAGAGTCCTGAATATTCAAATGTGTTGTGGTTAAATTAGGATGGCTCTTGGAGCTTGCCCTCTTCTTTTCATCTGGGCTCTCCTCTTCGGGGTCTTCTCTGGCCCCTCTCTCTCTCTCTCTCTCTCTCTCTCTCCCTCTTCCTCTCTCTCTCTGTCTTCTTTTGTCTTTCTCTCTCTCTCCCTCTTCCTCTCTGTCTTCTTTTGTCTTTCTCTCTCTCTCTCTTCCTCCCTTATTCCCTCTCTCTTTCTATCTTTTAAAATCTGGGTTTGTAATTATTTGTTTTACCTGGTGTATCTTTTAATATTATATAAGTTTATCACTGTGAGTTGGTTAAGTTTCCTTTGTTACTGTTTGCTACTTTGTTACTTTCCTTTGTTACAGTAGACCATATGAGTTTACTTTTACATTCAACTGAAGTGATATTGATTACATTTACCATTTAAGGCCAAATGCCTAATAAATTGTTCATCTGCTTACCAATTGCATATCTCTAATTATTATAGGCTATGCCATGCCAAGCTTTACCCTTTAGATGATCTAATAGTTATTTGGTAATTGAATGGTGATACAAATTATTAATTAAATGGAGTCAGATTAATCGAGTTTATAATAATAACAGTTACCAATTAACTCTCCACTAGTCTGTCTATTGTTCATACACGTGAAAAGGTGAGCGGCCAACACAAACTCTCCTTTTGTGGGAAGCATGCTTTGTTTGAGTCGACACAGACACACACAGGTACATATCAGCACACACACACACAGACCATGATCCTTGCTCACACACAGGTACATATCAGCACACACACACACAGAGCATGATCCTTGCTCACACACAAGCTCTCGAGTCTCCATGTGGCTACATTCCCTCTCTCCACTACTACACAGATCGGCCCGCTCTGTTTATTATTGATGAGGGCAACGGGACGCGCGACACTCTGAGACTCTGAGCAGCCGCATTTACTTAACACACACACACTGCACACACACACACACACACACACACACACACACACACACATACACACACACACACACACTACACACACACACACACACACTGCACACTGCACACACACACACACACACACACACACACACATACACACACACACACACACACATACACACACACACACAGAGACACACACACACACTCACACAGACACACTGCACACACACACACACACACACACACACACACACACACTACACACACACACAACACACACACACACACACACACACACACACAGACTACACACTACACACACACACACTACACATACAGACACATACACACACACACACACACACACAGAAACAAACACACACACACACACACATACACACACACACTACACATACACACACACACAGACACACACACACTCACACACACACAGACACACTGCACACACACACACAGACACACACACACACAGACACACTACACACACACACACTACACATACACACACACATACACATACACACACACACACACACACACACACACAGAGACATGCACACACACTCACACAAACCCAGCCACACGCAAACACACACACACACACACAAAGTGTTCAGAGATGGCAGGGGGAGCAGCTGCATTCACCTCAAATGGCACCACCACTCCTCCATCACGATGTCCACACCAAATGATTGGGGCTAGCTGGCCTGATGAGAACTACACTAAGTGCAGACTAGCAGCCTTAACTGGCTATTGACCATGCCGGCAGCGGGGTCCGTGTGATCCGTTACCAGCTGGACGGCAAAGCCGATACACTGGGCCCTGAGATGAATATGTGACCCTGCAAGGCGAAACCAGTCGTCTTGCGCACAGTGCCATTTTGAGAAAATCCACGATAAACAAACGATGGAGGGTTAAAATGTCGAATTTCACGCGTTTTAAGATAATTCGACAGTATACGGGTCTACACTTTCATATTGTGAACAAATTTCACGGATAAACATACGTTTTGACTGTTAAACCCTGACTTTATTTAGGTGAAGATTAAACACATTAGCGGTCATTCCATTTGTCCACGCTGCTATAAGGTTTTACGGTAGAGCTATAATATACTCATTAGGCTACTTGTTACTCAATGTGTAAGCTCTCTATTGTTCTTGGCAGATGTAACAGAAAATATGAATGTGAAAGACTTGCCTTTCAGGGCACGAACGGTCAAAAGCAAGAACCTTTAGAAATATCCTGGCGTCATTTTACGGACCAGGAGAAGTATTCCATTGACGTAGCACATTTTAAAAGTGGGCCTATAGCCTACACAATCTGTGTACACAGAACTTCTTCTCCCCTTACTTCCCCCGAAATACATTAATTATAGTGCTAATGCTATAGTGACACCCCATCCCAGGTATTAACTAGGGGGCAGAAAAATACACACACTCGGTTGATAAAACTGGACATAGTCATCCGCTTCAAAGTCACGCTACCGTAAGGCTAATAATAGCTGTGTCCTCACACTTTCGCACGTAACAATTTACTTAACTCATTGAATGCCAAGCTGTTTTCGGAAGCTTTGTCCTAGAGTGCCAGCAATCTAGACCATTGTTGATGATTTTTGTACAGCCACAGCATATTCTGTGTTATAGCTATGAATACATACAATGGCTCGTTTGAAAGGTGAGACTTTAGCTCTCAGTGGGTGCAAACCATGTATTTCTCCACACCTCTGTTCCTGAGAAATCCCAAGCTAAACAGTGGCTAGTTTTTATCAAAATCGCTGTTTTTGATTTTACAGTAGCAGCTTGTTGTTCCAGTGCTGCATGCTATGGATCGTTAGGCTCAGTTCTCAGGTGTGCCCCCAAGACTGCGCAGGTCATTGGCCAACCACACCCGAGTGGTCCGCCGTGCTGACGGACATTGACTAATGATTGGCCTGCTAGGCTGTTAGGACCCGCTGGATTAGTATTGATCGACGGCTTCAAGCAACAGACAGGGGGGATGAATCAACGGACCCGTGGTATCCTCCCCAACCAAGCCCATAACACACACACATAGAGACATACACACACACATATGCACTCGCACACACACACTTTCTCGGCGCTTATCTGTGTGACCCCTCTACCCTAAACAACGGCTCAGAACAGGCTGTTTCCTTCGCCATAAATTCATACACGAAGGAGCTTGAGGAGTGGAAAAGACAAGGGGGAACATCGTCTCATGAGCAAACACCTGCCTCAGAAAAGCAGACAGTGGGAATGTCAGAGGCTGTCATAGCTTAAAGTGTCTAATCCTCAGTTCCAGTTACAGATTACTTTCAACAGAAATATAATTAAATGTGGGCATGAAAAGATAATAATTACTGGATTTGCAAGAGAACTAGTTTCACAGTGTTTGTTATCCAAATAACACACCGAAAGAAACACACACACACACACATGCACACACATGCACACACGACACACACACACACACACACACACACAAACACAAAACACACACACACACACACACACACACACACACACACACACACACACACAAACACAAACACACACACACACACACACACACCACCTCTTATCCTTTCCCTTTGAGAACAAAAAGCCTCTCTTTATCCACATGGCTCCCAGCATGCACAGCACATACTAATGTGCGCCATACAGTGGAGTCAGTGAGAGTCTCATCTCGTCAGGAGTCCGCGAGTGTCTTCAGACCTTGTCACGTAGCCTTGGCAAACAGAGGCTTGTAAAAGCTTTTGTTCCAATTAACAACGCAGTGGGGAATCTCTGCGGTGGGCCATTTAAATCGGGACCAGGTCTCAGGGAGCCCCAGTGTGTGGGGGACGTTCAGCGGCATCTCCCCTGCACTCGAGCGACTATTTTAAGAAAGTGATTGGCTTAAAAGTGCACTCGACAGGTTTTTCCCAGGTTTAATAGTGAACTCAATGGGGAATTGCCTCCCAAAAAAAAAAAAAAAAAACACTTGCCCTGGCTCTGCAGGAAGGCCAACCCGGATAACAGTAATTTAATTACATTGTGAATGTGTTATTTTGAGATCCAGTAGGGCTACTTGTGATTACAGTAAACGCCTATAAAATCCCATCCAGTCACTAACTTACAGCCCAGACAAACGCACTCCAGACATACAGTACATTACGTACGCTAATACTTACAAAGATAATTTGACAAATTCTGAGTTATAATCAGTACTATCACATGACACTCCCCTCCCCCTGAGCAAGTGCTCAAACTCCCAGAAACAGGCCAGGAGATCCTTGGATCGTAACCATGGTAACCGCACTTACAGTTCCCGTTCTTGGACGTGGTGTGCAAGGCTCTTTTGGGGCGTAAGTGTGCCCCAGTGGCTTGATTCAAATGTGTGTGTTTATGTGTGTGTGTTTATGTGTGTGTGCATGTGTGTGTGTGTGTATGTGAGAGAGAGAGATAGAGCATGCATCTGTGCGTGCGCATGTGCGTGAGTGTGTGTGTGCATGTGTGTGTGTTTGTGTGAAAGAGAGAGAGAGAGAGAGAGAGAGAGAGAGAGATAGAGACTGTGTATGGTGTTGGTGTGTGCATGTGTGTGTTTCCTACTGTAAAAAGTAATTCTGTTTGACTTGCTACAGTAAAATGGCTCTCTGCACAGCAAATGGTCTCCACAGCCACGCAAGGACATCCACACACACACACACACACACACACACACACACACACACACACACACACACACACACTCACTCACACGCCAAATCCGCCTCTTGGGGGGGGGGCTTTTATTTCAGCGAGCGGAGTAAAAGAACGTGCTGATGTGGGATGGTGAAGCCTCCCGACGGCCAGGATAATGAGGGAGCCGCGGAGGGCACTGAAGACATCTGTCACTTCAGCCAAAACTGGAGCGTTCGCCGTGAGAGACTAGGAATTGCACCTCGGAGTTGGGCTGCATGATTCATTTAAGACACCTTCCACTCTGAGTAAAATGAGCCATTATTTTCTGGCATTAATAACACTCCTGGTATTAGGTTCAGGAAAATGTCTCAGCAAAGCTTTGTTGCCTGTTGCAAAGACTTTTTGGTGTGTGTATTGTTAGTTTTTGTGTGTATGTGTTTGTGTGTGTGTGTGTGTGTGTGTGTGTGTGTGTGTGTGTGTGTGTGTGTGTGTGAGGGTGTGTGTGTGTGCGTGAGGGTGTGTATGTTTGTGTGAGCTCCTTATTGCAGACGTGTATGTCAATGTTTTATTGACCTTTGTAACAATTGAGTTCAACTATACACCATTGACACACACATAGACACACGCACACATTCACCCCTACACCAACAGACTACAAAATACTATTAGTGTTTCTTTTACTGTTTGAAAAAAATCCAACTCTGGAATAATGAGCTATTATACGCGATGATTAGCTGAAGACCAGATAATGACCTTGCAGGAGGGTTTATCAGCAATATAATGAAATTATACACACACACACACACACACAGTTATAGCAGAGATATGACTTGCTGTAGGTCAACCTTTGCCTCACTGAGTATTAGGGAACTCATTGGCCATGTAGTGAGGAATGTTCATCAATGATACCGTTGAAAAGGGTAACCGATCCATTCCCTCCGTACAGCGCTGTGCCAGAAGCGCAGGGCTTCTGGGTAATAAAGCTACGGCACTGAGACACGGCGGAGAATACAAAGCTGTTAAGTGGGCCTCAACGCTCATTGCCGCAGCTATCAGCCACATCAATGAGGAATTAATTACGCTTTCTTCTCTGAGGGCTTTGAAAGAACAATACAAGAGCTTTCTTTCCATTTAAAGAAAAAAAAACCTTTTTTCCATTCTTTGATGACTAGTGTGGCAGAGATACATTACCCTCACATCTCAACTCAGCCCAACCCATCCTTCCTTTCTCTATTCACTGTGTGCATTTACGTACAAAGAGAAGGGAAAGAAGAACTTTTATTTATGGAGGGAGGGAGAGAAGAAAACAGTACGGAGCTTCTGTTGCCATGGTGATGGGGCACCTCTTCCTCCCTTCCCTTTGGGGCTGTAATCGGGAGAGAGGGGTTTCAAGCAGATCTGCTTAAGGGGAACAGGATGATGAATGGTGTCACTCACCACTCGGTCATGGGCTTAACCCATTCGTTGGCTCTTTTGACTATTTCCTATCCAAGTTCAATAGTCAAGAGTATGTGAATGTAATCGCTTATCTCTTGAAAAATAAATGTCTCTTTCCTTTCTCGTTAAAAGTAGCATTCCTATGTGGACAGTTTGGGGCTGTTGAGAGTAGCCTTCACTGCACTGAGCTACATGTAGATCACTGGCAAAGGGGGAGGCTATAAAGAACCAAAACAAACAAAACATAACATGACAGACTTTACAGCAAGTTATACGGAGCTGCAGCTAGCGTTGCTATCTGGTGGGCGCTTGGCCTGGGTTCGTTTCCTGAATGTAATGAATCCTAGTCGCTTTGGATGAAGGCACCTGCTAAATACCCTCTACTCGGTTGCATGCAGCTGCTCACGGTGGAGAAAATAAAAATGGTTTAGTAAATATGTTGGGTGCATTGTACAATCACACATTTAGTCTCAACAGACTCTGCCAAGGACAGGGATATTGAATTGTATGTACATTAGACATGAAAATATGAGTTTTCAAAAGTAAAATAAAATAGTTAATGTGAACATGTTCAGATTTGCAACACTAGAAAAGGATTATTTATTCAGCAAACTAAATACATTTTCAACAGGATATTTCACTGTATAAATGTTTAGTGAGTTCTGCTTTCCACAAAAACATAAAGCTACCCAGAAACAGAAACAGCAAATGTAACTGAAGTGGGTTTGGTGTCGCGCTGAAAACTTAAACACTTCCCGGGTTGAATACAATTTCAATGCAATTTAATCTAGATGAGATCATATTTGACATTGCTGTGGTACTGTCTCTCCTGAGCACAATGTGAAGTCTTACCTTTGTATGTAAAACAATTTTACAATGAGGCACCATCCTCAAATGCAGTTAAAAGACTGCCTTACTTTTGAATTCCAAACCATAGTATGGCAATGTGTGTCCACCACTGGGACCGCCATAAGGCAGGCCATATGCAAAGCTGACACTAACCGCACACCGACAGCCCCATGAGGAGAGTTTTTTTTTTTCCAGAGCTCGGCAGAAATGATCCTTAGTGTGTGACCTTGGCCTCAGCACCTCATAATAAGCGCTGGGCATTTGGAAACGCGTTTCCAAGGCACCTTACTGTGCAGCTTACCACCTGTCCTCTCAGACATCCCCTTCCCCCATCATCAGCTGGGCGAGTAGACCCGTCTCAATGCAGCAGAGTGTTACGAGACCGTTTACAGCTCCGGTGCAATCAATACATCCTGCCGACTACGCCAAACACCCCGCAAAGCCCTTGGATTAGACGTGGAGCAGCTACTAAACTCTGCCAGCTGCGACCACAGCGATAGCAGGCTATACCAGGCATTAGCAGTACCAACACTCTCCTCCGTGGGCTTTGGAACAGGGCCTTAGCCCCTCCTGGGGGCTCGGCTATCTATCGGGCCAACTCCTCAGGGAGGATCTTATGCTCCGCCTCTGGTAGAGGACGGGGAAAGGTTGAGCTGCTCTTGCACCCCACTGGAGCAGGCCGGTTGACCTCCACCTCCTCCTCCACCACCTCCATCTCCTTCTCCATCTCCTCCACCTCCTCCTCCTCCTCCACCTCCACCCCACTGGAGCCCGCCGGTTGACCTCCACCTCCTCCTCCACCACCTCCACCTCCTTCTCCTCCTCCTCCTCCTCCTCCTCCACCCCACTGGAGCCCGCCGGTTGACCTCCACCTCCTCCTCCACCTCCTTCTCCACCTCCTCCTCCTCCACCTTCTCCTCCTCCTGCTCCACCTCCACCCCACTGGAGCCCGCCGGTTGACCTCCACCTCCTCCTCCTCCTCCACCTCCACCCCACTGGAGCCGGCCAGTTGACCTCCACCTTCTTCTCCTCCTCCTCCTCCTCCTCCTCTTCCACCTCCTCCTCCTCCTCCTCCACCTCCTCCTCCTCCACCTCCACCCCCTTCTCCTCCTCCTCTTCCCTTCTCCTCACCCCTCCTTCCTGCTCATGTAAATAGATCAGCAGAGGAGCTGAGCAGGGATAAAAGATGGAAAAAAACCCTCAAGGTTGCTGCAGGGAGAGACAGACTACAACTGCACCAGAGTTTTCCCAAGGATAGGACTGTGCCTGGGGCTTCTCAGTGCTGCTGCATCCCTGTGACAAGCCACAGTGAGGCTGCTTTGTTCAGCCCCAATTGGAAACTATGAATGGGTAATAATTGGCATGCTGTGATGTGATGATTACTGAACTGGATCACATATACATTTTGCAAACACTGTCATTCAAAGCAATTTAGTGTACAAGTACACAAGATCTATACTGTAATATAATGCAGTTGCTAGGTAACAAACCCACATATCAGTTTTGATAACACCTTTCTCTACGGGCTCTACACATGCAGGATAAGTCAGGAGTGAGTCAAACCGCTAATAAAAACCTCCACCAAAGCTGGCCATTCAGGATTGTGTCAAACCGCTAATAAATATCCACTAAAAGCTGTGCATTCAGGACTGTGTCACATCTCTTCACTTCTGTTCTCCTTCTCCTCTCACTTGTAATTTGAATCTTGTTCAAATCTCTCATCAATTTTAACTGCAATAGAGAGGCAGCTATGGCATGTGTAAGTTGACAGAAGAGTAATTGCTTTCACAATCCCTGAGCACACTCCACCAATCTCACACTTTAACCTAGCTTTAAAGGCAGCCGCTGCGGAAGCCTTGAGACCAGTATTGCTCTCTTCACCTTCACCACTCTTCACTTTATTCCTCTTCTCTCTCTCTCTCTCCATCCTTCTCTCACTCACTTGCTTTTTTGCTCTCTCTCCCTGTTGATCTCTTCCTTTTTAAATCCCCAATGTCTGAGCGGTCATTCACTCTGCACAGTCACTCTAACCGCTGCAAGAATTTAACTAGTGGTAGCCAGAGAGAGAGAGAGAGAGAGAGAGAGAGAGAGAGAGAGAGAGAGAGAGAGAGAGAGAGAGAGAGAGAGAGAGAGAGAGAGAGAGGAGGCGGTGGCCAGTTGGGCCCCACCAGCCTGTTTACGCCATCGCTCTCTCCTCTCCCTCCTTGTGTCCTGCCATGGGCTTGACGCGAATGGAATAGTAAGAAACAGCAGTGCTCCTGCAATCAGTCTGTGCCCTCTGCCTGTGTGTGTGTGTGTGTGAGAGTGTGTGTGTGTGTGTGTGTGTGTGTGTCCTCTGTGTGACGGGGAAATAATAATAAAAAAAAACATCCTGTCTGGGGACTGTGCGATGAGAAAATGTAGCCCCTGCCTGAGTCGAACTGAACTGAACTGAACTCTGCCTCACTTTCAGGTGAAGATATAGAGAGGAAGGAAGACATGGAATATATGAGATACTGTGTAAAATATGGACAAAGAGAGAGAGAGAGAGAGAGAGAGAGAGAGAGAGAGAGAGAGAGAGATGAGAAGGTAAAGCAAGGAAGAGTAAAGACAGGGAGGCTTGGGGATGAGATGACATTAACATGTTGAATGGGCCAAGTGCGTTAATCTGGCAGCTTTAGCCGGAAGTTCCCCCCATTGCTATTCCAGGCAGTGTGGCCCACTCCAGGGTGTTCGGCTTCATCGGCCGTGCTTATTGTTTGCTCTTTACTCGCTGACTTCCTCGTCTGGGATGCACGGCCATTCCCCTGCTCTGCGAGAGCCACCGCGCAGCCAGCCGAGCGAGAGCAGGGAGGGGAAGGAGAGCGAGAGCAGGGAGGGGAAGGAGAGAGAGAGAGAGCAAGCCCACATCATAATGTGATCACACTTGTTTAGAGTTTTTTTCCCTCTTTTTCTTTCTCGGTGTAGCATCTGACCCTTTGGGACTAGAATAACTCGGTGCTGGCGGAGCTGAGGCTTCTGTTATTATCTGAGACAGAGCCAGGATTCTTGACAGCTCCTCCTCCTCCGCAGGGCTCACACCTCCTACACCTGTTCTAGAACTCGCTCATGGGAGAGAACGTGTCCGCCTACAGAAAGACAACATTCTATAAAGCTCAAATTCCGCTAAATGCCTGGTGTTAAAGCAGGGAGTTGTCATGGAGCCAGATCTTAGCAAAACTATTAATTGGACACCAACTGCAAATATTCAGAAACTAAAGAATTATTTATCATGGCAGCGAGTTGGAAGCGAGTTCTTTATGTGTCTGTTGAGTAGGTTAGGAGAGGATTTGAGGCATTGGTCGGTATTGGTTGTGTCCTTACTTATTGGTTGGCTTTGTAAAACAAAAGTTATGTTTTGATAATGTATTGTGTAACAGCTGTTTTTCCATGCCACTCTGGAGCACCACAGGTGTACCAATACGCTTATAATGCATGGGTTTCATCAGGTCCCTTTACACAAGTGTATTACTGTAATCAAGCACCATGCAGTCTGCATTCATAATCTAGGTGCTTGATTTTATACACCTGTGGAAAGGGACCTGATGAAACCCATGCATACCTCTTTTCCTCACTATGAGACATAAGATATCAATGCTTTATAAACTAACTAATCACTGCATGTGCATTACTATCCTTTATTCTAAGGTTGGGGAGGTGTGTGTGTGTGTGTGTGTGTGTGTGTGTGTATGTGTGTGTTTGTGTGTGTATGCTTTCCGGTGTGTGTGTTTGTGTGTGTGTGCATGTGCGCTCCTGTGTATGTGTGTGTGTGTGTATATAGTTTCGGGCAGCAGAGAAGGGCTCGACACACACCACAAGCCTGCGTAATTGCAGCTGCTGTGTGAAATGCAGAGGGCTGGGCCACACCATTAAACTGCAGTTTAAATAATCAGGCCAGAGATAAGACCTCGCTGGTGGCACAGCGCCAGACACAACGTGTGGCTAGTGTGGCTCTCCGCTGCCCAGCGCATCCTCATCAGCCACCTCACACACAACGTGTGGCTAGTGGTGCTCTCCGCCACCTAACGCATCCTCATCAGCCACCTCACACACAACGTGGGGGCTCCCAACGCCAGACGCCCTTCATGTTCAACAACACAGCGACCCAATCAAAAGCTTTTTTTGACACCAAGAATGTACTGCTAATAGATAGGAATGTGGGCGATGATGGTCCTTTTGTTCCTCTGTCGTCGTCTGGAAGGTAAAGTGCAGAACGATGGACTGTCCGTGCTCGGTCTGATTGCTTGTGTCAGGGTAAATGTTCGCAAAGTATTCATTGACGTCAGCAGCACTAGGGGGCCACAGGGAAAGTGCAACTCAGACCCTGAAAAAAAAGCCTACATGCACAGTTTCAACATTTCAAGGCTATCGGAATATGGACAGAAAAAAAGTGTTCTTGTTCTGGTAAAAAAAAAAATCCTACAAAACACTAATTCCTCAGGAGTGAAATGTGAAATTACAGTAAGTCACCATAGCTACAGATCAGAGGGTGTGGAAAGAAGGAGAATTTGAATTTTTTTTTTTTAAATACTGCAGTCAGTAAAGGGATGATTTTTAAAAAATATATACTCCAGTCAGTAAAGGGATGATTTTTAAAAAATATATACTCCAGTCAGTAAAGGGATGATTTTTAAAAAATATATATACTCCAGTCAGTAAAGGGATGATTTTTTTAGTACACAGAGGACACAGAGGTTCAAAAAGCCAGAAGCACTGCAGTCTCCTGCCATGCTCAATCAGAATAATGGAAAATGCACTATTCCTTCTTCTATTCCGTCCTTCGTCAGAGTTTCTGTCTGACAGCTTTTGAGTTTAATTTGCCCTGAATTCAGTTATATTTAGATATGGCGCCTCACTCCTTTTGGGGGCTCTGACCTTTCTCGTGTTCTCTCTTTCTCGTGTTCTCTCTTTCTCGTGTTCTTTTCTCCGTTTCTTTATTTTGATGATCCTGCAGTGATCCAGCCCAGTCATCAAAAAGTCACACCATAACGGAGAGCACATAACTCCCTAAAATGATATGCACTCGCCGGAGGCATTTATACAACCAGGCACTTTAAAAGAGCCCAGAAATGAAACGAAATGTCCCAAAGTCTCCAGCTGAATTAATTCAGTGTCTGAGTTTAAAAAAGAAAAGAAGCAAAACAAGGGAAATGATTAGTGGGGATGGGAGTGAGAGAGCGGCCTGTGTGAGCGTGCGTATGCATGCAGGAGCCAACTCTGAAGAGGACGAGTGGTTCGATTGTTGACCACTGCTAAAACGATTATTTAGATCTCTCTCTCTCTCTCTCTCTCTCTCTCTCTTTCTCGCTCTCTCTCGCTCTGTCCTTCTCATCACAACCTTATTTCTCTCACAGATTTGCTATTGAGGACGAGGAAGTGCTCAGGGGCAGACACCCCTGATACGCACCACTTATGATATGCAACCCAGGACACCAGAAACAGCCACGACGCCACACTTATGATATGCAACCCAGGACACCAGAAACAGCCATGACACCACACTTATGATATGCAACCTAGGATACAAGAAACAGCCATGGGATGGCATGGCAACCTAGGATACCAGAAACAGCCATGGGATGGCATGGCAACCCAGGACACCAGAAACAGCCATGGGATGGCATGGCAACCCAGGACACCAGAAACAGCCATGGGATGGCTTGGTAACCCAGGACACCAGAAACAGCCATGGGATGGCATGGCATCGGGCAGGGGAGCGCTCACACCTTCTGCACCCCCTCCACACACACACACACACAGGAGTGCTGGACAACTGCAAACAGTTATAAACTGTTATCACCCGGAGAGAAGAAATACTCTTTTCTGATTGGCTGGTGGAGTGGCTATTAATTTTGAATAACAGGACACCGTTCCATATCAATGCTTATGAATGGTAACTGTAACAACCATAGTAGGACGACGGTTGCAGGCTTCGCAACAATGGAATCAACTGTAAACAAGCTAACTGTCCATGCTATCGCTGTTATAGGGCCACCAAAGTTGTACAACAAGCTGAACTAGTGAGCTTCTTTTTAAACAGAACCGCGTGTTTCCTTTGCTTTACAGTGGCAACCGGGTGATAAGCGGGATAACAGCCATCGAGGTGCGTCCAGTTATACGGAATTAATGGACGAGGGCGAGGCTCGCCTTGGCCGGGAGTTTTTTAAGCCCTCGTCCATTAATTCCGTATAACAGGACACCTCGGCAGCCGTTATCCCTTACATAACCCCCCCACACACACACCATTTTCATTAGTCCATACACACTAGGCACTGGGTATGATAATGATAATACATGATGTCTTCCAAGTATTTATATTAATAGGAGAAACCTCTCAACATGAACCATCTCATTGTCAAGTAGCTTCTTAACACCGATATACAGATTACAGGGCGTGAGTGGGGATGGGGAGTATACAGATTACAGGCCGTGAGTAGGGATAGGGAGTATACAGATTACAGGGCGTGAGTGGGGATAGGGAGTATACAGATTACAGGGCGTGAGTGGGGATAGGGAAGGGTTATAGCTCTCTTGACTCATCTGATATACAGATTACAGGGTGTGAGTGGGGATAGGGAGTATACAGATTACAGGGCGTGAGTGGGGATAGGGAGTATACAGATTACAGGGCGTGAGTAGGGATAGGGAGTATACAGATTACAGGGCGTGAGTAGGGATAGGGAGTATACAGATTACAGGGCGTGAGTGGGGATAGGGAAGGGTTTCAGCTCTTGAATCATCCTTGATGCTCAATCATTATGATGAAATACCAGAGAGAGATAATGAGAGAGAGGGATAGAGAGAGATGAAGAGAGAGAGAGAGAGAGAGAGGGAATACCAGTGTGATAATGAGAGAGAGGGATAGAGAGAGATGAAGAGAGAGAGAATACCAGTGTAATAATGAGAGAGAGGGATAGAGAGAGATGGAATACCAGAGATATAAAGAGAGAGAGGGATAGAGAGAGATGAAGAGAGAGAGAGAGAGATAATACCAGTGTGATAATGAGAGAAAGGGATAGAGAGAGATGCAGGGAGAGATGGAATACCAGAGAGATAAATAGAGAGAGGTGTAGAGGAAGACATAGAGGCAGAGAGGCGGTAAGAGACAGCAGAAGAGACAGCAGAAGAGACAGGGTGTTAAAGGAAATCCACGAGAGAGAAACCTCAAGAAATGAGATTCCCTCTGTCGCTTCCCCCGAGGATCTTGGGAAATGAGCGTGTCTCTGCCGCGCTGCTCCTGCACCGACTGCCCCGCGTCTGCCGCCACATCTGCCAGCGCTGCGCCACTGCCACGGCTCCTGAGCGCGCTGACGTGAGGAGAGAAGTCTTCTGACAGGCCGCTCTGCTGCGGTCTACCGACCTCGAGCCCTTCCACTTTCATTCACAGACGCCACCACCACCACTGCCACCTCCACCCTCTCCACCCTCCACAGCTGCTGTTTAATTGCAGACGTTCCTGAGGGAGACATACGTGGCAGTGGGTGGGTGGGTGGGGTGAGGTGAGGGAGTGCGAGGAACAACGGACAGGGAACAATTCATGCAATTACAGTCAGCTCCCCTTTCTCCCTCCTGAGGCGCGAGGCACTAGATGTCACGGTGGGGTTTTGAATTAGATCTCTCTCCACCGTCTAAACCTCCCTTGAGAGAGAGAGAGAGAGAGTCAGAGGGAGGGAGAGAGAGAGTAAACTTTGAATTTGATCTCTCTCCACTTGACCAATCAGAGGGAGGGAGAGAGAGAGAGATTTGATCTCTCTCCACCGACCAATCCTCTCTCAGAGAGACAGAGAGAGAGTCAGAGGGAGGGAGGGAGGGAGGGAGAGAGAGAGTAAGCTTTAAATTAGATCTCTCTCCACCGACCAATCTCTCTCAGAGCGAGGGAAAGAGAGAGAGAAGAAAGAAAAGACAAAGGAAGACAACAGAGACATTAAGGGGGAAATCCTTCCCTAAATGTTGGGGAGAGATGTTGCTGCCTAACTTCCACACCGTGGCTAAGAGAGCACTACACGTAGGAGCATAATATCGTTATCAGAGATGGACATCCAACAGCCATTAGTGCTCCGTCTCACTGGTACACTGTGCACAGCTGAGGCTGGACTTGACTCATCTGTGCAGTTGCAAAGTGCACATGTTCCTACGCAACTTTGCGGAACACGGCAGATCGCTGGTTTTGTTTGAAGCACCAGAACACAGAGCACAACGGAACAGAGAACAGGGCGTCCATGTTGCATGTTTATCCACGCGGAAGGAGACCATACTCACCAAAGCACAGAAATCAGCCGTGGAGCAACACACTAACAAACAAAGGACGTCATGGAGCTTGAGACATAACAAAGGCCCATCTGGGCGAATTCATGTTTTATATATATGGAATCATGTTATGCTCTTTCTCTGCACAAAGGCTGCCCTCTACCCTCATGGAAAACTAGTCATGCATAATTCTGATCATAAATATAGCTGTGTGCGGCACAATATAAACGCTCATGACAGCTATTCAGGCAACTCAAACTGATGGGTCATCTGACACCTAGATAGGCTATCATTACTTAAAGGCACAGTATGTGGTAGTGTGTTGATATTTGAATTCAACAGCCAATAAAGTTAAATACTGTTCCTCTAACTGCTTCTGAGCCAATATGTTCATCTGCTGGTATAGTGTGTGTTTGCGTCACTCTACAATGTGTACAAACACCAGCAGGATGTTTTGAGTGGCCCATTTTAAATTCACTGGATTACAATCATGAACCTCACCTTTAAATGAAAGTGTGCACGGACATTCTCTCTGTGAGAGTTGACAGTGTCCACTTGATCATTTGAGCTCCCTATATCTCATTCTGTTTCAGCAGAGACAGCACACAGCTCAGTCATGGTGAATACATCCCATTTGACTTGATTAGCAGAGCACAGAACAGGCAGTGAAATCAAAACCCACAATCAATGAGATTGATTGGTTTTGTCTGATGGAATATTTATAGTGAAGTGATTCTATAGAGCCTTGTAGATGAAGTGAGACATGTTCCATATTCCAAATGGGGGGTGGATAAAGACTGTCAAAAGACACCCCATATCTGAATTGCTTTCTAATCCTTTACAAATCCACTTGACAAATCAACAGAATCACAATCAATTTTTTTCTCGTCTTTTGCCTTCTACTGTGTGCATACTCATGAGAAAGGTGCCACACAAAGTTAGCCCGTAAGTTGAGAGATATTTTATTCACTTTTAACTGAGTGTATGTGATTTTTCACAGTCATTGCTTTGGGTAACGGCATCTGCTAAATGAATAAATGCCTTTGCTAGGCAGATGTAATGCAACATATGCAGTGTGTTTGGGGTATGTCATTTATTGGCAATGCCACCTGTATCTTCAGGGTGAGTTTAGCTGCGTGGTCTGTCATCATTACACATTCAATATCATTATTATTATTATATGATTTCGTTATATAATCCTATTTCCCTCAGGATGAACTATATTAGCCGTGTGATGTGTGCTGTCAGATGCCGAAGCTTGATGAGAGTATCTAAGCTAGTGAAAATAGCTTTTGGCCACTGCCACTGACAACCCGTGATGTGCCATCCAATAATATCTGTGTCGGCCGATCACACATCACAATAATTACCAAATCGTGATCACGAAACGCCGTCGGGGTGCCCCTGCCACTGCTAAACAAAGCTGAACCTGCCTTTGAACCATTAAATCCACAATGATTATGTATTTTGCCTGTTAGCTCCCTCAGCACTCCCACAGCAGAAATCAATAACACATGCAAACATCTATCAAACATGAATTGCAAATCACTCCTCATACATGCAACACATGCTAATGAGGAGGAAAAAGAGACACAGGACAACACACAGCTGGAAATGGCTTCGGCGCTCGATGCATATTATATCTCTGCATTAGCACTGGGGAGCTGGCTTAAACGGCCCGGTGACACTTCACTCAGATGTGTACAGACGGCAAAAGGGAGTCTGTAAAATTGTTGTTGAACAACTACTGAACACCTTAACCAAATCCAACCTCTCACCTTAACCATAAACGTAAATTGTAGTTAACAGAATGTCAACAGATAGTGTGATGACAATGTGAGCATCTGTGGATGGTCTGTGGCGGAGGACTGTCCAAGTGAAGAGTGACCCATCTGAGAGTGAGACAAACCTGCATCAGCTCGAGTACCAGAGGCTAAGGCTACGTTTATACGGTGACGATGAAAAGAGAAGACGCAGAAGTGGCGTCTCGTCTTCATTTTTTTATTCGCGTTTAGACGAGCATTCTCAGGGGGAAATCTTTGTTTATATGAAGACGCAAGAGCATGTGATATTCGATTGGATATGCATTCCAGACATTCCAGACATTCTAATTTGACAGTTTAGCCAGAGAGGTAATCAAGGATCTTTGGTTTAGCCGTTTAGACGGAGACGCAACCCGGGTCGTCTTCAAAACTCTACACTCTGGAAGGAGTCTTCAGATTTGTGCGTCTCCAAGCCCCGGTGGCGGGGTCGCCGTGTACAAAGGCACTTATGATAAAGTATTTTGTCGTCTTCCTTCGCAATCGTCCTCGTATAAATGGCCCCTGAGAAACGCTCTGCTCTGCTCTGGCATGCCATGTCTGTCCCAGGCTACATCCGTTCCTCTAGCAGACCTCTCTGAATGGAGAGCTGATGAAGAGGGCCATTTCCAAAGGAAGTTGCAAATGAGCTGTCACGCTACAAAAGCAGCGCTGCTGTCTCTCACAGGAAATGGGACAGGGGACAAAAAAGAGCCTGCTACTTGAGATGTGACGATGGAGAGAGAGAGAGAGAGAGAGCAGATCATGGTGCTGCGGCTTGCAAACTTCAACCTTGTTATTATTTGTCCGTAGCAGGGGGATCTGATGAGCTGCTTTCTGCACACTGCACAGAACATTAATTAATGCATTTCTGAGAAAAAATGAGGCATATTTCCTATAATATTTTCTAGTCCAATGATATAAAAAGGCCAAAGAGGAGGTCAACAAGGGCTGTGAATAATGATAACAAATCCAATCAGTAGTATCATGCATCTGAAATGGGACAGTAGTCACGTTTACATGGACACTTCAATTCCGCATAACTGCATAAACGGCTCAACCGGAATAAAAATTGTCATATAAACACCTCAATCGGAATGAAATTCCTGATCCCAGCAGAATTTTAACGGAATGAAAAAGGTGGTGTAGTCCACTCCTATTCCGAACAAACACGTATACGGTCATTCAGATTCGACTGCTGTATCTTCTCAAGGAAAAGTAGGCAACAACAGCTATATCAAGGATTCTAAAGCGCCTGACAGCACCTGATCGGAATAGAACGTACCCCATATAAACAGATGGCACACATTTTTCAATCAGAATCAGAATGACAAAACAACTGTCCATGTAAACGTGGCTAGTGCTGACAGACATGGCATGGAGGAATAGACAGTGACCAGTGAGTGGACAGCAGTGAGAAGGAGAGAGAGAGAGAGGGAAGGAGAGACAATGGGAGGAAGGAGAGGAGGGAGAGAAAGAGAGAGATGTGGAGAGGGTTAGATAGACCAGGGGAGGAAGGAGAGAGAGACGGAGAGAGAGAGAGAGAGAGACAGAGAGAGAAGATGTGGCCTGGTTAGACCAAGGGATGAAGGAGAGAGGAGGGAGAGAGAGAGAAGATGTGGAGAGAGGAGTGAGCGCTTCCACATACGGAGCTCTCAGAGGACATAAGCTCCTGTTTTATCCGATGAGACTGATGATCTGTGTGTGCACCCGGTGTGTGGGAAGCATTACGGCTTTGTGCTTGTTGCATGATAGTCATCCCAGGCCTATAACATTCCCTCTGTGTGTGTGTGTGTGTGTGTGTGTGTGTGTTTCATAATTTGATGCAGAGCACAGTGGAAGATTAATACCCACTTGTATATAGACTATGCTGAGCTTGAAAGTTTGGTCACACTGAGTGATATTAAATAAACTTTTATTGTATTTTATTTATTAATATACAGTATCTCTGATGCATAAATATTTGAATATGAAGGCCTTTGTGAGCCATGGAATCTTTTTGTACTAAGGACACCATTATAAGAGGAAGGGGAAGAGAAATGGCATTCCTGCAGTGTTGAGTTTGACTGAACTCGTGTTTGGGGTCGATAGAATGGAGATGAAAGCGAGACGGCCTATTTTAATCTGCCACGCTCTTTTTAGTCGTTCATTTTTTGAGACTTCTGAGAACATTTGATCGGCTGATTTCATTCTGAGCTGACGGTCGGTGACTCATCTGAGTAAACGTCTGTGGCTGTGTGTCCGCTTAACAGCTTCTCACGTTCAAATGATCTGTGTGTTGTTGATCCATCATGTGACACCACCTCCACTTCAAAAACCACCCCATCACCTAACCCCAAACGGCTTCTTTGTGTTTGAGAGACTCTTTAAAATCATAGAGAAAGAGAAGGGGAGAGTGAGAGAGAGAGAAAGAGAGGGAGGGAGAGGGAGAAAGAGAGAGAAGGAGAGAGAGAGGGAGGTAGAGAGAGAGGGGGGGAGAAAGAGGGAGAAAAAGAGAGAGAGAGATTTGTATCAACACAGTTCATGTGTATTTTTAGCTGTTCCCTCTCTTCTAAACTATCTAATGACATACAAGCACTTACTTGGGGGAGAAAACTTAATAAAGGCGGCAACTGTCCCCACCATTTAATATGGTAGGATCTCTGCACAGTGCGTTTGAATGCCGGCATTTGCGGTTTTTGAAAGGCTAGAAAGTGGATCACTGGCGGTATGAAATAACCCCGTCCCCAGACTCCGCCGCACCTGTCAGCCTCTCAACCCAGCCATTTAAGAGGCAATTTAGGTCTAATTTAACTCCGCTAAAAGCTCAGGGAGACATCTCTCATGCATTACTATGCCCAAGACAGCCGCACAGAGAGGGAATATGGAGACCATTTATGGAGGAATGGTCTTAGGGGATGTAGCGGAGGGAGAGAGAGGAGAGAGAGAGAGAGAGAGAGAGAGAGAGAGAGAGAGAGAGAGAGCGAGAGAGAGACGTCCACCCCACCCAGCCTCAAACCCAGACCCTCTGGGTAATGAACCTACCACAACCCAATGCCAAAGAGCTCGGCTCGTTGGTGTGACAGTGTGCATAATCAACCATAGAAAGGGCACTTCGTCACACCGCAGCTTCAGACGGCATCTCACAGGCGGCCTAAGGAGAGGGTCTGTGGAGGGGGCAATCGTGGGTCTGTAGAGAGGGCGATCGTGGGTCTGTGGAGGGGGCGATCGTGGGTCTGTGGAGGGGGCGATCGTGGGTCTGTGGAGGGGGCGATCGTGGGTCTGTGGAGGGGGCGATCATGGGTCTGTGGAGGGGGCGATCGTGGGTCTGTGGAGGGGGTGATCGTGGGTCTGTGGAGAGGGTGATTGTGGGTCTAAGGAGAGGGTGTTGGAGGGGGTGATCGTGGGTCTAAGGAGAGGTTGTTGGAGGGGTCTTAGAGAGGGTGTTGGAGGGGGTGATCGTGGGCCTAAGAAGAGGGTGTTGGAGAGGGGTGGGGTAGAGAGCAATCATGAGTCTCTATGGGGGCAGGTCCCCTGCCATTGGCTCCTCACTCCCCCTCCAGCCTCTGAGGAAGACTCCAGTGCTCGCTCCATTAATCTGGGACTCCAGTGCTCGGGCTGGCTGTGTCGGCAGGGGTTCGTCTGGCTTTGATGAATATCCAACAGGGTTTCTTCATCCCCTTAGAGATCCCCTTCAGGCTTTAGATCCCCCCCACTACTGTGGTAATCATGACCACAGGCTCTGTCATCAGGTCTCTGGACAGGACCATCTGGTCCACCCTGCGGGGGGGGAACAGTCATGCTAAGCACAGGTTACAGGGCTGTAAGAGCCTCTCCAGAGTCTCACAGGTTAACCACCCATGGTCAAACCAGTCTGCTTGTCTGTACGTGTCCTATCCCACTAAAGGATAGAAGCTTACAGTCTTTAACGAATACCCAGCTAGGTTGGTTTGTGCCTGCTAACTATGCTAGACTACTAGCCTGTCACTTTTAGAAAAATAAGCTTTTAGATTACTCTCTGAGAAAATGCTGGACTTTTGGTATTTAACCTTTACTCATGGAGCTGGCAAGAAAGCCTATATTGACTAAGGTTCTGGCATGAATTTCTGGTGTGATTTTCCCAATTGGAATAGTAAAAGTGATCTGGATGAATTCCAAATCATCAAAGGTAAACACATTATTTAAAAACAGCTCTTGCAACAATTACAGTTAGTTCACTTCAATAGTCTTCTCTCATTCCTCATCAGAGAGGAAAGCTGGAGAGATAAAGGATTAACGATAGAGAGCTCTTGTTTTCAAGTCCAAATTGAGCTCTACAGCTCAAAATGTGCCTCCTAATCGAACAAGCTGTCAAACAGATTGCTCCCTCTCTCAGCCAGAGATAACATATTCCCCCTCTTTCACCCAATTGGATCACAAATAGTGTATAGTGTGTGTGTGTGTGTGTGTGTGTGTGTGTGTGTGTGTGTGTGTGTGTGTGTGTGTGTGTGTGTGTGTGTGTCCTTAAGGTTAGCCTGCACGATCATTCTAGCACCTAACAAGGCAGTGGCAGAAAGTTCGTCCATCTTCTTCGAGCGAGACGACTGCAGCCGAGGCAGGACGGGCTCTCCATCCTCATTATCCCTGTCCAGTGGTGTCCACACAAACTGCAGCCGCCGTAGCGGCAGACGCAGCAGCAGCAACCAATCTCTGCCTCGTCTATCTGTCTCACCCCCCACTCCCCAACCACCAGCACCACCTCCTCCTCCTCCTCTCCAACCTCTCCTCTTTCGTCTCTCCTGCCCTCCCTCCACCCCCCGCCTCCCGTGCAATCTGCAGTCTGTGCGACGACTGCAAGGTCATTTCAATTCTGGCGCTGGGAGCCCCCTCGACCCTGTCAGCGCTGGGTGCCAGAACACAGACCTGCCGCTTTGTAATTGCTTGACGCCGCAGTGATCTCGGGTGCCTTTCATTGCTGGATTACTTGTGCCATTTGACTCACGGACAAGAAAATCAAAGGGAAGAGACAGATGAAGTCCAAGAAAGAAAGAGAGACAGAGGGAAAAGACAGAGAGAGAGAGAGAGAGGATTCGTGGACACAAAAATAGAAACAAGCTATGAACTATTTGAAGAAGACATGATTGGAGGATAACAGAGCTTAATGCTTTTGACTTCTGCTTTTTAAGACAGCTTACTCAAAGTGTCAGCCAGTTGGCCAGAGTTGAATGTCAAATATACAAAAGTATACACATAGTCTGATGACTGATGACAGCTGTGCTTCACATTGACATTACTGTAATTACGCCAAGAAAGTGCACCTTCATATATTAAAATAATTGTTAGACTGAGCTGTATCTATTATTACACAGAGTTCTACTTCCTGTAATACTGGGAAGCCTTTCTTACCAGGATCAATAACACTGAAATAATAACACTGAAAATTCCCCCTCAAAATTGGCCAGTGCCTTTGTTTCCATCAAGTTAATTCAAATAGTGTTTTATAGGAGAACTTATCGGAGGAGCTCAGTACTGCACATCAGGGCTAGATCAGGGCCACATCAGAGCCAGACCAGGGCCACATCAGAGCCAGATCAGAGCCAGACAAGGGCCAGATCTGTGCCAGGTTTGTCCCAGTGACGGCAGTGGTGTGGGATCATAATTATGCATTACAGAAAGCGCTGTTAGAATCTGCACTGACAGCTCTGACAGGGTTTGACACAACAACAGGGCATCAATGTCAGGGAGGACATCAGGCTCTGAGGAACAGGCCATCTGCCCGGGGCTAACTAGCTGTGTATACATAACACGCGCACACATACACACACACACACACACACACACACACACACACACACACACACACACACACACACACACATACACTGATTTTCCTGGGCAAACAAATACACACACACACACACACACACATACACACACACATCTGTCTTGACACAGGACTTCATGCTTAAAGGAACACACCATGACTTGGATCTCAATCAACCAACTGCCCCCCAAACAGCAAATCCTGCTCCTGTGCTTAAGCCTGAAGAGACAGAGCTTAAGATCAACTGTCTCACTGCTAAAAGCCCATATTATATGCATTTAGCCTATGGGCAAAAGGTATGATTAATTAGTAGATCAATAATGTTCTGGTACTGAAGAAGGACTAAGACTATAATGCTTAAATGTTAAAATATTACTCAGAAAAAGAGACAGTGCTGATGCTTGTGTAATATATTTGAAATAAACGTTTAACGATAATATCTTGAAATGACTTTGAAGGTATGGAATGAATGATAATGCTACTGATAAGATATGCATGCTGTGCATATGTTCTATAAATGACATGATATGTGCATGTATATTCAGACCTCATCAAAACATGGCTTAAGTATTTGGTTATGCATGTTTTTACAGTATAAATTTAGAAATCTGACCCAGATGTATCTGTCATTGAAATGTCTGCTTAACCAGTGTCAAAGGGGGCACTCTGCTGAGGGGAGAACTAGGTGGTGATGGTGCAAACTCAGCCTTATTTAGGAAGGCAAATTAGGACACAAACGTGTGTGTTTCACACATCTGAACACCACACAGCACTGATGGATGCCAAACTCTATTACACCCTTTCATGGAGGAGAAAATAAATCCCTCAGTGGGGCTTGAATCACACTCATAGTGCACTAGTCAAGTTTACAGTACAAACGCAAAATCTGTACACATTTTATGAATGAAACCAAGAGATATGCTTCCAGTTAAAACAAAAATGTGCACTATAAATAATTTCCATAATTAAAAAAAATATATAGTTAATCCTTTCCTAGCTTCCAAGGCTGATATGTCCGGTGCTTATGTCTGGCTTGTGTGGTGCTAAGCGGATGAGAGTTGTAGACTCTGGGGCACCAGTCTATCATAGGTAACCCAGCCAAATCTGGTACCTGTTTTACAGCTGGCTGGACTAAGACAACGCAGGTAAAGTGTTATGCCCAAGGACATGACGCACAGCATCAAGTGACCATCAGGGATTCGAACCGGCGATCTTCCGATTGCCAGCCATAGTCCACTGAGCTACGCGCTCTCCACTATTATATAACGCTATTATAATCCAGAAGGAGACAGAGTATGTTGTTGTGGCTGTGATGGTGGCTTACTACGAGCCAAGTGCACAGGCTGCAGTAAACCTCTTCAGCCCAGGACTCTTATCAGATCAGCATTTAGCGGTGGACTATGCCATTTCCCCTGTCCTAAATGGCTTTAAACCACTTACAGTAGCCTGGCTAGGAGGCTTAGCCTTCTGCCCTTTCCCACTGAAACACTGCTAACCTTTATCTGCTCCCTCTGTTCCGCCCGCAAATACCCAAAACATTATGCGGAGAGAGAGTGAAAAAAGTGAAACCGTTAGCGCCAGCAAAGCTACATCATGGCTGTTTTTTTTTTTTTCCTTTTTGGCGTGTTTGCTCTTGCTAAAGCGCCAATCTGCTTAGCACACTAAGTGCGGATGATGTGCACTTCAGCACGGAAAACTCCAGAAGGTTGGCCGCTGCCGCCTCCACCACCGGCCCCACGACTGACCCCAGCACAGAGAGAGGGGGGTTGTGGGATAGCTTTATGATACGTACACCCCGGAGGAGGTGTCTCTGGCTTGCTGTGACAGGGCAGGTCTGCTGTTGGGAGAGCTCCATGGAGGGCATGAGCTCAACATCTATGTTAAGGTGGGTGACAGTCCTCCATGTTACAGAAAGCTGATGATTCTCACATTTCGCCCCAACAGTAAACATTTCATCTCAACATTTCGCCCCAACAGTTAAAGCTAAACATGGGGGTTTCAGTTCAGTAGGGGTAGGCTAGGCTAGACTCCTAGGAGCAGAGGCACAAAACACACTTGAGAATGGTCCAATGTCAGCCTGACAGAATATGTGCAATCTCAATAAAACTACACATCCCCTTCTGATTTTGTCTCATTCTCTCTCTCTCTCTCTCTCTCTGTGTCCACGTCAACTCAACTCAAATCAATGGAAGGGACTTTGATACTTAAGAAATATAGAAGAAGTAATATACATAGGTGTGAGGTTGGTATGTCCCACTGCAGTGTAATCTTTCAAAGGAAAAGAAAGGGACAGGGAAAAAGACAGAAAGAAAAAAAGAAAGAAAGAAAGAGAGAAAGAAAGAGAGAAAGAAAGAAAGAAAGAAAGAGAGAAAGAAAGAAAGAGAGAAAGAAAGAAAGAGAGAAAGAAAGAGAGAAAGAAAGAAAGGAAAACAAATGCACTACAGAGGAGAAATACTTGTCCTCAGGTAGGACATAGGAGATTGAATTCTCTGATTGATGCCTCTGGCACAGCTCTCTCTCTCTCATCTCCTTCTCTCTCTCTCTCTCATCTCCTTCTCTCTCTCTCTCTCTCTCTCTCATCTCCTTCTCTCTCTCTCTCTCATCTCCTTCTCTCTCTCTCTCTCTCTCTCATCTCCTTCTCTCTCTCTCTCTGGCACAGCTCTCAGAAAGCAGGTATGAGATTCACTTCAGCTTTTTCCTTTCATTTCCAGGGACACAACCAGGAACAGAGAAGCCAGACATGGCAAAATGAGGTCACACTGACAGGTTTGTTTGTTTGTTTCTTTACTTATTTATTTATTTAGCTGTTTGTTTTTTTCAGCCCTACATATTTCCATTGCATACATAGGATTTTGGTATTGGCTGTAACTAGAGGAAGACTAAGGCAAAACAGAGTTGATCTGGCCAAGGCCATTTTTTTGTATGTGTGTGTGTGTGTGTGTGTGTGTGTGTGAATAAATAATAATTCAACCTGACTCAAGAATAATCTGGTATTTCTTTACCTTATTTGTATTGCTGTATTTGATTGAAATTAACGCTATGTTAGAAAAGCTGCTCAATTAAATTGGCCATGATCTTGCCACGTGCAACTGGCTTCGTCTGCTGGCAGAGGAATTTACTTCAAAGCAGATAAATTATCTGAAACTATCATTTAATAAAATCATTCTGTCTGCCTGTGTAGCTATAAAGAACGGGTGAGTGTGTAAAGAAATAATCATGAATAAAAATCTGTCTGAGATACAAGATAAGAAGTCTTGGCAAGCTCAATATCTTTACTGAGAATATGTGAAGCATATGATTCAATGAGTCACTGTGTTATCTAGGCCAGGACACATGTGAACCATATTATTTACGAGTCTGTAGTCTGTAGTCAGAGTTAACATAAAAGCATCGGGCTAAACAGTGACACAAGGACCCACCCAAACATCCCATATGGCTTTATGTCCATATATACACACACACACACACACACACACACACACACAACACACACACACACTCACACACACACACACTTGACTTGAATTTCCCCTAGGGATCAAAAAAGTATCTATCTATCTATCTATCTATCTATCTATCTATCTATCTAGCACTGCTCTGAATGTGAAACCGCATCCGATTCTGCTCAGAAAACTTCGCTTGTTGGAGTAAGCGAAACGGGCAAATCTGGCCTCTCCCAAACAAACAAAACACAAAGGAACTCCATGGGCTTGCTGTTGCCGTGGCAACTGTTGGGAACCAGTTGGCCGACCACAGGTCCAAATCTGTCATATTCTGACACCCGTGTGTCATGCCTAGCCTGGGCCAGCACACTAGAACAGCTGTGGACTGGGGCGCAGACCAGGCCAAGACCATGCCAACACACACACATAAAATGCACACACACACACACACACACACATATACTGCACATACACACAAACACACACACACACACACACAAACTCTCACACACACACACACACACACACTCACACATACACACACACACATACTGTACATACACACAACACACACACACATTCCATGCAACCTCCACAGGACGGTGTGCCCCAGACAGGCAGGGCAGGGCATTTGACTCGGCTGAAGGGATGTGTAATGCCTCCGCTGTGCAGGAGGCTGACCGCTCCCTAGCTGAGGTAACGGTCCCCTGACAGGGCTGACATCAGTGGGCCAGATTATATTTTAGTTTTTTTTGGTTTTGGTCACTCCAATATTTGTGGTTTCCCTATATTTTGTTTGTTTTTTGTGACAGTTTCATCTGGCTAAATGGTGAGGAAATCTTACATCTGACGTTGGTAAACGCTTTGGTCCAACAATGCGTCCTGTAGCATTGAGACAGTAGTCCAGTGGACATGTCTGAGCTGCTGTAATGTCCTGCTGCCACTGTAAGCAAGTATACAGTGGGTCCACTCTCCATGGACATTACAGTAATCAGTAATCCAGAGACATTAATCACCAGGCTCTTTCACCAGGTCCAGTTGAAACAAGAAGTGTTTTTTTATGACTAATTATGGCATTTCTCTGATATAATTTCTATATTTTAACTAAATATGCAGTATATTAAAGAGAATTTCAGAGAGACACAGCCAAGAGCCAGGCCCTGCACTGGGAGCATGGGATGAGAATTGAGTAGGCTGCTGTAATGTATGTAATGAATCTAACGCTTTAAAAGCATAAATGGAATTCAATGGACTTGATGAAATGCGTAAAGATTTCTCCTACAAAGCAGCTCAGTGTGTGGAGTGGACTGTGTGCCGAAAGCTTGCTGGACCATCTGACACGTACCTCTGCCAAGACAGCATGGCTCTCTATCAGGTAATGAAGAGAAGGTGCTTGCATCAACCCCCTTCCACACACATACACACACCCCGCACACACTAGACACACACATACACACACACACACACCCCGCACACACGACACACACACACACCACTACCACCACCTCGTTCTCATGCTTAGGTGGAGTGTGAACATCCAGTGGACATGGGGGATCATAATGGGCAGAGATGCTTTCAGCCACTTATAAGCTCATCAATCAGGAAGCCCGTAGCCATGGTTCAGATCAGGGGAATAAAACATGAAGCTCATATTCACCGATCCATAACCATTACCTCTCTGCCCCACGCTTTTCATTCTGACACTCTGCAATGGAGAGAGAGAAATGGAAGACAGAGAGAGAGGGAGAGAGAGAGAGAGAGAGAGAGGAGAGAGAGGAGAGAAGAGGGAAGCAGAGAGATGGAGGGAGCAAGAGGGAAAGAGGGGAAGAGAGATAGAAGCAGAGAGAGGGATTGAGAGAGAAAGAGAGAGAGGTGGATGGATGGAGAGAGAGAGCTATTGATCGCCATGGTTCCCCTGCAGTGGGCTGGATAGAGGTGCGTTTCCACCCAGTTGTACTGCTTCCGCACAGCCTCTGGATCCTCTCAGATAAAAGCAAAGGCGTGTCACTGGGAGCGGAGGGGTTTAATAGGAATTAATTATGGCTGTCTTCTTTGAGTGGCATGAATGGGTGATTACTGTACATCATCGCGTACACCGCAGGCTCTGAGTTACGTTCTCAAACTCCAGGCATCGCCCGACGCTGACGGACAGCTGGGTGTTTTACAGTGGGACATATAAATACTGACATAAAAGATGAATTACAGATGGTCGGTCAGTTGGCGTCTTTACAGCGAATCGGAAACCATCCTATTGCGGGTGGACACTGCATGGGTGGTGGCCATTTTGGAAAAGACATAAATAAAATAAAATTGTTTTATATCTACAGAGAGTGATAGTGATACAAGCGGCTTTTGTAGGAATTATTCATGAGGCAATAGATTTTTTTTCTAGCAGTGGTGCAATTGGCTGCAGATTCGTCACCTGTCAAAATCAAAGAAGCGGGTTCCCTTCACCACCCCCTAATCTAATACAGTGCACAGTAAAGGAGAAACAGGGCCATATAGCCACTCATACGGAGCCAGTAAATCTTATTAGAACGCCACTCAGAGCCCATCTGTGGCTGCTGGCTCATATATTTATTACAATTATCATTCTGTGCGGTGCGGTGCGGTGCCATTCCTGTGTATTCATCATTGGATTCTGACTCCTCACCTTTACCAACCCCCAACAAAACACACACACTCTCTCTCTCTCACACACACACACACACACACACACACACTCTCAGACACGCAAACACACTTCCCCTCCCCACAGGAAATACATATTTATAGCCGAGCATAAGCCGTGATACTGTTCTCTTCCAAACGAATAGCCCGGGGTGAGAGAGTTGGGCGCAGTGAGGAGACCTTAATTGGCCATTGTTTTGACAATCCTTTCTCTGGACGGTGGGGGCAGGGGATGGAGAGAAAGAGAGCAGCAGCTTCCTGTGTGATGTCTGCATGTGTGTGTGTGTGTGTGTGTGTGTGTGTGTGTGTGTGAGTGTGTGTGTGTGTCTGCATGTGTGTGTGTGTGTGTGTGTGTGTGTGTGTGTGTGTGTGTGTGTGTGTGTGTGTGTGTGTGTGTGTGTGTGTGAGTGTGTGTGTGTGTGTGTGTCTGTGTGTGTGTGTGTGTGTGTGTGTGAGTGTGTGTGTGTGAGTGTGTGTGTGTGTGTGTGTGTGTGTGTCTGCATGTGTGTGTGTGTGTGTGTGTGTGTGTGTGTGTGTGTGTGTGTGTGAGTGTGTGTGTGTGTGTGGTGTGTGTGTGTGTGTGTGTGTGTGTGTGTGTGTGTGTGTGTGTGTGTGTGTGTGTGTGTGTGTGTGTGTGTGTGTGTGTGTGTGTGTGTGTGTGTGTGTGTGTGTGTGTGTGTGTGTGTGTGTGTGTGTGTGTGTGTGTGTGTGTGTGTGTGTGTGTGTGTGATGTCTGCATGTGTGTGTGTGTGTGTGTGTGTGTGTGTGTGTGTGTGTGTGTGTGTGTGTGTGTGTGTGTGTGTGTGTGTGTGTGTGTGTGTGTGTGTGTGTGTGTGTGTGTGTGTGTGTGTGTGTGTGTGTGTGTGTGTGTGTGTGTGTGTGTGTGTGTGTGTGTGTGTGTAGTGTGTGTAGTGTGTGGTGTGTGTGTGTGTGTGTGTGTGTGTGAGTGCGTGTGTGTGTAGTGTGTGTGTGTGTAGTTTGTGTGTGTGCGTGTGTGTGTAGTGTGTGTGTGTGTGTGTGTAGTGTGTGTAGTGTGTGTGTGTATGTAGTGACTTGGAACAGGGAGCTACTGCAGCTACAGCACCTCGGTGAGACATGTCTCCCACGACACAAGAGAACTGCTTGAAAAGACTCACTTCCTGTGATGCACGCGTTGTTTCTCATACCTTTCTCTCTCTCTCTCTCTCTTGCTTTCTCTTATCCTCTTTTCCTTCCCCTTCTTTGTCACTGACCATCCAACCACTTTCAGTTTTGCTGTCCATCTCTCTCTCTCTTTCCATCTCTTTCTTTCTCCTCTCTCCTTTCTCTTCTCTCTCTCTCTCTTTCTCCCTCTCTCTCTCTCTCTCTCTCTCTCTCTCTTCTCTCTCTCTTTCTCCCTCTCTCTCTCTCTGCTGGTGTCTTTGTCAGCGGTGCTCATAATCAACTGGTTGGCTCTGCGGATCAAAGCTCTCCATTGTTTCCTTCAATTTTATGCTCAGTGCTGATGAATGATTTGTAAACACCTCTCTCTCTCTCTCCTCTCTCTCTCTCTCTCTCTCTTTCTCTCTCTCTCTCGCTTTCTCTTATCCTCTTTTCCTTCCCCTTCTTTGTCACTGACCATCCAACCACTCTCACTCTTGCTGACAATCTCTCTCTTTCTCTCTCTCTACACATGTCTTCAGCATCAATATGCATGAGTGCATGTTCCAACACATGTCCCACATGAGCACTACATGTCAATTAAATCATCAGCAGCGGAAGATTTAGAGCCAGCACTGTAAAATGCATAATGTGCTGGAGGAAGAAATCCATCACACACCAGAATGCACAAAATCAATTGAGGTAGTATTTTAGCCCAAATCTTTTCTGGGACATCCTCGGAACTTTCAGGCTTGTTTATTATTTTTCTGTCCCAGACACTCATTAATGTCTGACCCCGCAAGACACAGATACAGAAATGCTTGTCCAGAAGACAAGTCTGTCTTCCCCTGGGTCTGACTAAGATTCATTAGAGTTTGTGTCATGACTCCTGTCAGTGGTGGACAGTAAAATAACAGGTTCCCCTTTGCAAAAAACAACCCCCACCAGACTTCCTTCACAGTACTACAGTTCAAAGGTTACACTCCCCTGGGACAAGAAGAAAAGAAGAGCATGGATTCAACATCAATTTACACACAGTCACAGCCACACAAGCATTCCAGACTCAGAAGGACTCCTTAAACTCTCTCAACAACCAAGACCAATTTTCATTCGTTATTTCTGCTATTTTTGCCGCAGAACAGAACAGGCTCTGCACGGCGGGCTGGTGTCTGAGGGCGAGGCATGAGACGCAGCCTGTCGGAGGCCAAGCAGCCAAACCACCACGGCTCACTGCGGAGTGAGATGCAGCCTGTCGGAGGCCAAGCAGCCAAACCAGCACGGCTTCCTGCTTATCCTCTTACGCGGCTCCCGCTGAGGCCAGGGGAGGCTTAATTGGTTAAGCAAAGCGTTGGCACATCACTCGCACTCTCATTAATGTCTGGGCCGACCTAGCACAGCACAGACGGCTCTGACTCCGACGGACGGTGGCGAGGTTCGGTTTAGGGCCACGGTCATTCACCACAAGATGGACAACAATAGCATGGAAGTGCAAGGCCACACACACATCCCAAGGCCAATTTCGGATGGGTGCAGGATCTAAGAAAGTCAAACGAACGAGTCAACGAAACATCACATCTAATAAATACTTGGAATGAATGAATGGGAGCTCTTTGGTGCGCGGATCATTTTTGAATCTCTTGGAAACAACAATAACATGCTACTGCTAGTTTTTGACACTGACACGGGGTATTTTCATTAAACTAGAGGCATGGGACTGCTGTGTGTCGGAGACATTCTGTATGCGTCATGTTACCATAATCATTAATGGTAATGGCAGCACACAAACCATTTCATGCTATAACCACTGACTAGCATTGGCATTAGCATTGGGATGATGAGCAGCAACAGGTTGATAGACATAACATGTTTACAACATGGTTATACATCTCTTGTAATGGCGTTAGTCCCAATCCACTGAGGTGGCTATAATTTAGTGAGTGTGGACTTATTGATGGATAGTGCTGGCTAACTCACTCGAACTGCGGCTTACCCAGCAGCTTGGGCGCTCTCCAAGCACATCGACCGGCGTTCTGTCTGTCTCATTAGCTTGGTCAGTTGCACTGAGATTCCCCTATTTTAGGAACTCTCTACCGTTTGCCCTCCCTCTCCTCTTTCTCTCTGCATTCTATCTTTTTGTATTCTCTTTGTTTTTATTCTTTTTTTCATCTTTCCTCTCTCCATCTCTGTTACCTCTCTCTCACTCTCTCTATCTCTGTTACCTCTCTCTCACTCTCTCCATCTCTGTTACCTCTCTCTCACTCTCTCCATCTCTGTTACCTCTCTCTCACTCTCTCCATCTCTGTTACCTCTCTCTTCACTCCTCTGTTCCATCTCTCCATCTCTGAGTACTCTCTCTCACTCTTTCTCCATCTCTTTGTTACCTCTCTCTCACTCTATCCATCTCCTGTTACTCTCCTCCTCTCCATCTCCTCTCCATCCCTCTCTCTCCATCTCTGTTTTCACCTCTCTCTATCTCTCTGTTGGCCTCTCTCTCACCTTCCATCTTGTTACTCACTCTCTCCCCCTCTGCAGCCATAACACACACACACACACACACACACACCACAGGCTAGAGTCAGTATTAGCATTAAAGTGGGGTCTTTAAGTCCTATTCTACACTTTGGGAAAGTGTCCCGCCATCGTCCTTTTTCACTCATCATTTCTCCATAATCTGGAGAGATGGGTTATTTGTACTGCCTGCGGTCACACACTCACACAAAACAGACACACACACAACACACACACATTCACCAGCACATGCAAGAGCACAGAAGTAAGTTGCTCTTGAGTGCAGCTGGCAAACACCTTTTATCTAGTAAGGGGCTTAACTCACCGGATTGGACTCTGTCTCACTGTTGATCAAAACAGACATAGTTTCATCAGGCAACTAGATCTGATTTTTCACACTTGTAGAAGTGTCAATAAGACCCTGGGTGGTGTTTGCAAGGTTTTGTTTGCCTTTCAGGTATAGCAAGCTCCGTTGTAGACCAAATGTCCTTAGTGCGGATTTCAATATGAACAGCATCCTCAGCCAAGCTTTTGCTCTCTGCCCCTGTACCCCTCTCTGCTTACTGCATCCTGGCGGAGAACGGCTATTAGGGCCGCGCTGTTTGGTGTGGATGAGTGGGTATCTGGGTGGTGTCTACATCCCAAAATGCGGCGTGGATTTTTGGAGGGCGGATGTGTCACCTATCCCAACACCCCAATCCTCTCACTGAGAGGCAAGGCAGTGAGGTAGTTATGAAACTGTTACGACAGTAGGAGGAAAGGCGTGGATTTAATCGAGCCAAAGGAAAAAAAAAACAACAACACAGCGTTCATTTCATGATTCCAACATCTTGCCAATGTGAGGACCATGTGTTGTCATTTAGTCGCACGTCAATCATTCTCGTTACTGAATGAATGAATGAATTGACAAAGGGCTGCCGTTGCACCATCGAAATGACAGATTTACACCCGCAGGGCATTGTTCAGGATCAAGCCATGCAAAACAGCCAGCGCTGCGTTTGATCATTATTCTGGTGAATCAGTCTTGCATGGGCGAACTATCCAAAACAAAAACAGGAGTCTTCATCTGATGTGCTTCTCTGACGAGTGAACTGTTCTAGCCTCCAATAGATATTTTTTCCAAATGCTTTCATTGATACTGCGACAACAGCCTTTTCCCCTTCGCGGCCCATGAGATGGTAAATAAAAACATAACAGCGTTCGTTTTAATCCACAATCATGTACATAGGGCCAGTCGATAGTGAAGTGTGTGGCCAGACCCATGGTTGCCCCCATCACATAATTCACAGTCAGGACAGGCATAATTCAGAGCTATGGAAACAACGTCAATGTTCTTGTCAATGGAATAGAAATTAAAAAAAAAAAACTGTTTGGGTTTGATTCATTATAGTCTGGGCGTCCTCATGGTCTTTGGCA
>NC_063203.1:28092504-28332504 GCF_017589495.1 Alosa alosa
GTTTGGTGGGAGGGGGTGGATCCTGTTGGTGTGTGTATGTTTTAAATGAGTAATAATCAGTCTGTCAAGCTGGGGCATCAATCCAGCCACACACACACACACACACACACACTGTAGCTTTATTCCCCGTGGTTTAGCCTCAGGCCAGATGACTGAAGACCCTTCCCATGTGCTTGTGCTTCCAACGCACACACACACACGCACACACACACACACACACACAGTGTGAGACTCATCAAAGATTCTCCTCCTTTAGCAGACCACCCCCAACCCCTTTCCCCAACTGCCCACAGCTACACACACACGCATGGCTTAATCTGCAGCTAACAGACCCCTCGACACAAACAGTCTCTCACACAGACGCATACACATACACACACACATACGCACACACACACACCTGCACTCATGAACTGATACTGATCTCCGCCTTTTAATGGAGGACTGTCCGTGTCATCATGGCATCGCTTGGCCGTGTGCTAATCACAAGTGTTAAGCCCTCTCCCCAATAACAGATGTCAGCCAAGCCCTGATGACAAGATTTGAAATAAGCTGTTGTTCTGTGTGACTGTGTGTGTGTGTGTGTGTGGTGTGTGGTGGTTGGTGTTGATGTGGCTTTTCTTACCTTATTGTCTGATGGTGGCAGCTATTTCCACCCAGTGTTGCTGGGAATAAGGGAAGACTCCTCTCCTCCCTTTTTCTCCTCCACTGTCTCTCTCTCTCCCTCTGTCTCTTCTCTCGGCTGTGGCTCTCGTCTTTGTGAAGACGGAGGCGGCGTTCAAAGCATCCCTTTATTTTATCCTTCTGTTGCAGCTGACAAGGCGAGATGAGCAGCGAGTCCCGACCAACGAGGTGCGATGGGGTAGAGGGAAAACACACACACACACACACACACACACACACCGCGGAGGAAAAAAAATCTATGTTTCACACACACCGGGAGGACAATCCACCGGCGCTGAATTCTCTCGTCCGCGCGTCGCTCTCCGGCGTGCTCCTCTTAGCCATGCAGACCCGCACGCACGCACGCACACCGAGCCTTCAGGGGGAGAAAAGAAACACGAAAGATGCTGGAGAGACAGAGACGAGTGTGTGTGTGTGCGTCTGCTTGTCTGTCTGTGCCTGCTTCACAGACCTCCTTTCCTCTTTTCCTCTCTCTCTCTCTGTGTCTATCTCTCTGTTCGCGGGCAGCGGGTAGGCAGGCTGTCAGTGTGCGCGGAGTGACATCTGTGAATGTGTTTGTGCGCGCCTCCAAAGTAGCCTCTTAAGCGAGGGAGAGAGCACCCCCGTCCTGCGTGCCGAGATGGGCTCGCTAATGGCATGTACCATCAAGGGCGCGGGAAGGTGGGTGCTGAGGGTGCTGCAGCACCCCTTGCTTTTTAATAATATAGGCCTACAAATTCGCAGTTTGTCATTATATTTGTTGTCAAATAGGCAAATAGCAAAAAAGGTTATGGATAGCTTTGAATATAGCTATCCATAGATTAAACGTTATAGTCTAGCTATAGAAGTGAAAGTGACGTGACTCGCTGAGGAGAGACGTTGCAAGCAGGCTAGTTGACTTCGAGAAAAGAATATTAGGCTACAGAAAAGAATACAGGATTTTTTTCTCTCCCGGCAGTAAAGACAGTAGATTCAGTGTTTAAAATGTATATGCAAACTAAAGGTAGGCTAACTATGCATATGACCATCCAGAGGCTGCTGATCTGTCAAAAATGATGAAGATCAAGATGGTTTTATTGTTGCTGCCATTATTACCACAAACACGAATTGATAACGAGACCATGGCGATCGTGGGTTATATCTTGCCTGCTTATTAGGCCATGCACCTGTTAGAACTCCGTGTAGCATGCATACTGCCAGTTTCCATATACCATCACCAACTATTTCGCACTTTGGATATATCGTTGGATTGTGAAAAGCCCAATTTCGAATACCAAACGACAACAGATGAGGTAGGATGCATCTTTTGCAATTAGTCTTTGGCAAGCCCATGACCTCATGTGCGGCTCAGTTTCTGTTAGTGTCAGGCAATGTGGCTGATCTAGCCCAAATCCACGAACCTGTTGCCTATCAGTAGACATGTCATCTCGAGTTCCACGACAGCTTAGCTAGTGCCACCGAAATATGACACTGAAATCCTTTCACTATTGGAGTCGCTCAGATAGAAACCGCTGTAATTGGTGGTTAGGAGTGGAGACGCCATACGTTAGGCTACTCAGAAATTGTTTGCCATTGTAGGTCATTGCAGCCTAATTATATTTTCAAGCCAAACATCTCTGGTGTGGTTTTGACAATCAGAAAAGCAATATACTGAAATAGTTTAATGATGTAAAGTCAAGTGCGCTTCTATGGTGTGTGTGCGCGCAGTTTTTATTGATGAGTCGGAGTGGCAAGTGCTGCGCATAGTTGCAGTGGAATGTGGCTGTTCTCGCTCTTAGGTCTACCAGAGGGTCTACTTATACACGGCGCTGAAATGGCGTATTTAGCTGTCTAAATTCGAATCATATCATATGCTAGAGGAGAAATCGTCGGGCATCCATTATTTTGTTATTCAGCACCCTTGGTCAAAAATATGTTCCCGCGCGCCTGTGTACCATTACAGCACAGAGCTGGGAGGGCTGCAGAGGGAGGGAGAGAGAGAGAGAGGGACAGAGAGAGAAGGAGGGAGGGAAGGGGGTCAAGTGGGAGAAAAGGGGGGAGGGGGAGTGTGTGTGTGTGTGTGAGTGAGCACCAGAGAGTGAGCGTGTGTTTGTGTATGGGGAAAGCAAGAGTGACAGGCAGCTGCATTTACAGAGAGATATGCAGAGGGCCATCATTTTTTTTTTTTTTAAAGAAGACACACTGCTACAGCTTTATTAACAACCAGCTTTATTTCATCACTCAGGATGCCTTTTTCACCCTTGTTTCTATAGGGACCTGTTTCTCTTTTTCTCCCTCTTCATCTCTCTCCTCCTCCTCCTCCTCCTCCATACCCATCCCTGTAGGAATGACCTTTCCATCAGAGCGAGATTCCCATCCGGGACCCTCCCAAAGAACACTACAACATTCTGGAACCATTATCCATTATGACATCATGGAATGTATAGCCGCTTGGACAGCGGCCTGGGACGACAGATGTTGCGTGTGTTTCTGTGCATCTCGGGATGTAGGGTGACTCCATATGCATCCCCGAGTGAGTTGTTTTGAATACTTCTTCAGTCTGTTGCCAGTGCCATGTGTTGATTATATCGGTGTCGCCCTCCAACATGTGGTGAGAGAGCACATGCTGACATCGACACCCACTCATCATCGCACACGCTCGCGCTCACTCACACACAAACACGGCTGTGGAGACTCTCCAGCATCCCGGGATTTATTTGCACTAAACTCAATCCGAGCATTCTATGCATTCCAGTTGCATTATCGACATACGACCTCACCCTGTGGAAAGCCATATAGGTCTTGGTGCACACCCATATATAGTGCATAACACACCCGTTTGGCTGTATAAGTACATAAGGATTTATCTCCAGTGATTTTCTATACCACTGTGTTGTACCCATGGATGGTCTCACTCCATATCAGCTTTGTTGCATTGCTAATGAAATAATGTACATTTAGTTGGATATATTATTGGAATCAAAGTGCGGCAGTGAAAGATGAGAGGAGATCAGCAGCATCTTATGATTCAGAGTGGCAGAGGTAAAGAGAAAGATGGTCAGACAAAGAAGATTTAATGTGACAGAGAGAGAGCGGAGAAAGATAGAGTGAAAGAGACTGAGAGACTGAGAGAATGAGAGAGAGAGGGGGAAGAGAGACAGGCAGACAAAGAGAAACTCAATGTGTCAGAGAGAGAGAGAGAGAGAGGAGAACGACTGAGTGAATGGGAGAGAGAGGGGGAAGAGAGAGCAGATTGTCCATAGAGGAACGCTGCCTGGGAAGCCTGAATTGAAAAAGTGGGTCACAGTGTGGTGAGGTGCTGATGGATTCTCCCTGGAAGGAAGAAGGGAGAGAGAGAGAGAGAGAGAGAAGGAAATAGTGGCAAAATGGAGAGAGTTTGTCAGATAGAGGGAAAAACAGAGAATGGCAGGGAGAGTGGCAGAGGCAGAGCAGAGAGAAATAGAGGGAGGGAGAGATCTGCCTGAGGCCATCCTTAAAAAAAATATTTTGTTTGCAGTAACAGCCAAAAAAAAAAAAATAAAATGGGTCGGTAGGTAGGTCAATTTTTTTTTCAAGATTCAAAAAAAAAAAAGTTCAATTTTTGGTCATTGTGATTACGTGAGGGAATGAATTTTACACAAATGCATATCGCGGACGTGAACTGACTGGGTCTTCAACCCGGTGCCTTCAGGAACCATTGCAAACCTCATTCTGATGCAGGTTATATAGACCAGCCTTTTCTCAAACTTCTTTGACCTGAGGTCCGGGTCATGGCAGACTTTTTGGGTCATAGGGCTCATCTACATGTACCCAGAAAGAAGGCTACAATAGCTCTTGGCCAATGCTTATATTGAAATTTGACTATACAATACTCAATGCTATACAGTATATTATTTACAGTCTCTGCTCTGTTTCTAGGGAAGTTCCAAAAACAACGCCGTTTCTATTAAGTTTCCTGTTAAATAAATAAATAGCCTTCCAACAGGTTGAAGCTGGAGCTTTGATACCAACGCTATCGATTAGTTTCAGTTTCTTCTCACAAGAGACGCCGCATTGAATGAATGCTCATACCACCACTTAATTGTAGGGCTCCATGTTTAATGACATCGATAGCAGAAACGCTTTTTTTTTTTTTCGCCGATCCGCTGGGTTTCTTGATCAACTGCGCATAAATTATCAGATGAAGCATCGGGCCTAATTTCACTCCATATAATTCGCTTAACCAGCAGTCTCCATGTTATGGACCCATATTTCGGTGAAATGCTGAATAGACCACAACCAATTCAATACACCGGACACGGGTCACCGCTAGACTAGGGGAGAAGGGATGAGAAAAGATCTGGCCACAGTTCTTCCAGAACTTCGCGCAAGTAAAAGCGCTATCAGTTTTGTGAATGAAACGGCCGTGAGGCCATAGTGTGACATGCGAAACCAATGGTGTAGAGATGACGCTATGAGCCAACGCAAGGAGCCACGTTTGCATGTAGGGCAATTTATATTCACAATACGTGGGCCTACTAAAAGAAATTGTATTGCATTTGTATTGGTTGTTTAGAGTAAAAAACAATCGGTCGGTATTAACGAAGTTTACAACCGCAAGTCGGTCGGACTAAAGGGGGCAAAAATAAATATTTGGGTCGGTTCTAAAATTGACAGGGTCGGTCGGGTTACGCAAACTAAAAATATTTTAAGGGATGGCCCGAGGTAGTTCTATGTTTTGAACTCTAAAGGCCACAGACGGTCAGGGCTGGTGGCTTTGAGTATTACTGTAATACTTTCTTATAGACTTCCATCAGTACTGTGTCCCCACTCTCAGTCTCCTCTAGTGTTAATTTTGTCACCTATTTTTAATTTAGTCTTAGTCTTAGTCTTGTGACAAAATGTCCTTTTTAGTCTTTTGTCAGTATTTAGTCATTCAAATATAATTTTTTGTTAGTCAAGTTTTTAGTCCACTAAAAGTCTGGCCATTTTAGTCTAGTTTTAGTCAAAAGAAAAACTAAAGGTATCTTAGTCTTAGTCAGTTTTAGTCAAAACATTTTAGTTGTTTTTTTTATAATAAATCATTTCTGATTACCATTTCAGTGAAATAGTGTTTCACACATCTCAAATTTCCAATATTGTGTGTCCACAGGGCTACTCGTTTGTTAGAACTCATTCAGATTTTTGTCAGTCAGTATGTTTACATGGACAGGTAAGTCGAGCTACAGTTATAGTTCGGCTGGGATTTGACCATAGACAGTAAAAGATTTGAATGGACCACTGTCATGATCATCGAGACCAGTGTTTCTCAAAGTGTTATCCCGACTGGTGGTCCAAGTAGTTATCCCAAGTGGTCCAAGTAAGCAGACGTGGGTAAAATATGATATAGATGAGTTGTTTGCAATATTGAACCAACTTGTAGGCTACTGTATGTAAATCCAAACAGTTCTGCAACACTGTCTATGTAAGATATGCCAGTTAAATCATATGAATCCTCTGACACAATAAGCAAAGTGCAAGACAACAAGCAAGGTTGTTCAGTGAGTAGGCCTATTGTAGGCTAATATACTGTTGAAGTAGGTCTAATCTTTTTTTTTAGCTAGGTGGTCCGCATTTCTTTTTTATTGGTTAGTTAAGTGGTCCTTCGTCTGAAAATGTTTGAGAACACCGTCGAGACCCAAGTATTAATATGTTTTACTCCTCGCCACGCTTAGATGCATGATATGCAACAACACATTCCCCAAACTCTCCATCTTAACAGAGAATATGATCTTAGCTAACTTTAGCTTTTAACTTCCATATTAGCTTACTTGCTAGCAAACTTTGCATCATCAGTGTAACTAGTTAAATAGTTGACATTACTTGCTGAAAATTTTCGTATGGACATTCTGGGGATGTTAATTTGTATATGTATGAGAGAAGCTTCAACTTCTGGGTCTGTAGCATTGTGGCATAAAGCTTAGGTAGTTAGTTTGCTAACTCTGACAGAAATCTCCTCGTGTTATTGTTCCATGTAGTTTCGTTGCAGCCACAGGGTTGCAGCAACAGCACGTAGACTAGCTTTACAGGAAAGCGCCGCCGCATGAACTCATTTGGAATAATTTTGGAAAATATAACAGCTAGATATTCTGGTCTTCTCATTTTGTAGACTAAATTAAGAGAGATTTTATCTTAGTTTTTATTTCATGCAAAACATTTTAGTCTTGTCTTTTCGTCAACAATAATGAATCTTAAGATAGTCTTAGTCAGTGTTTCAGAACATTAGTGCAGTCTCGTCATCGTCTCGTCTTAGTCATGAAAAAAAAGGTAGTTGACTAACATATTTCCTCTCGTCTCGTCTGACGAATTTAACACTAGTCTCCTCACGGACCTTCACACGTATGTAACCCTTTAGCACGGCAGTTTGCAATGTTCTAGCAAAAGTGTGTTCATCAACAATGTAAAGGTCAATGTACGCCAAAGATTAGTGACGAAATGAGCTGCAACAATCTGTAAACCAGCAACTTGCTGCAGCACACCTTCTGAGGGTTCACACTAGTGCAGGGCTCCGAACCGGTTCAAGGAACGAAAACAAAAACCGAAAACGAACGGAATTTTACGAGGAGCGGAAACGGAAACGAAAACAAAATGCTTTTCAACAAAAATAAACCTGGCAACAGATTTGACAGGTCAACTGTTCCGGAACAGAAACGTTATTCTGAAATCCACAAAACCGGTTAATAACGTCATAAAAAGTGAGGGAAAAAATAAACTAGACAGGTCAAATCTTTTGAAACCGTTTGCAACAGCTGGCAATGTCTTGTAAAGTTTTTTTGTTCACATTGCAACTCCTCTGCAATTGTTTTGTTTCTTTCGGGTGACTGTTGTTAATTGCTCTACGATTCTAAAATGTCATGAAATATTTGTTGGATATTCTTACATTCATTCAGCTACATTCTAGTGACGCTCCTGAGACGATACTTGCTGAAGAACAGTGTCCACAAGGGGTCATCCCTATGTTGAAAAAAGGGTCCTATGTTCCCCGCTGCTTCCAAGTAGACTGCAGCCGCGCGGCAAGGCGCGGGTTGTTGTTGCTCCGTGCCCACACTTTGTTTGTGATGAGGGAAGGAGAGGGGGCGCCGCGAACTGAAGTTGTTTGCACAGAGGCGCAGTGCGGAGCCCAGTGTGATATAGTCACGTTTAATTGATTTAATTGTAACAGTAGCTGCTTGAAATAGCTGCTTGACTTATATGCGGTTTAATGCGCATCGATAATTTCAGAAGATGAAAAGAAGGTTCAACAGATGCTAAGAGAGGCGAGTTTAAGTTAATAATGCTAGGCTATGTTAGCATAAACTTAACTTAGGCTACCTATAAATCATGCTTATGATATCAATAAATAAGGAAAATATTCACATATACACACACTCACATATATCCGTTTTATTTAACCAGAAACACACAATCCCTTCAGTCAACACAGTTACAACAGACGTGCGGACTGGTGACAGCTTTTGGTGGAAAACACTTTGTTTGTGATGAGGGAAGGAGGGAAGGAAGAGGGGGCCGAACTGAAGTTCTTTGTACAGAGGCACAGCGGAGCCCAGTGCCATATAGTCACGCTTAATTGATTTAATTGAGACACTTAAGTCTTGTATGTAACAGTAGCTGGTGTCAGTGGCAATCAGCCTAATGACACAGCCCCACCTGTTTTCCTATGATATTAGGATTGGCTCACTGTCTTGCTGCAACGGCCTGCTGTGTTTAAATCTAGCCGAGTCTGCATGGCTTCAGTCCCAAGCTTGTCATTGTCTTTGCACTTGGCATGTCATTGTTGATTCTTACTGTACAAGAGGTGAAGGAGGTGATCTAAAATAGCCAAATAGCCTTTGGTTGAGCTGTCGGAAGAATGGGATTCATTTTAATGGAACAAAGAGATATCAAACTATACTGGGCTGTAGACCCAAAGGGACATTTTTGGATTATTGACGAGTCAGACCAAAGGGGCTTCGGAGCAATGCACAGTCCCCCCTGCAGCGTGCCAGCGAACGGAAAAATGAACAAAACAAACCAATTAAATATCAACTTAAAAAGGCATGTAGTTGTAGCACGTTTCTTCTGTGAGAGGTGCAGCTCGTGTGTGTTGCTGTCCTCAATTTAGTGCTGAAGCGGACAATGCGAAGTTACCTAGAATGTTAACTTTGAACTCGTTATATTCAGTAAAGAAGCACTACACAAGTAAAACCATTGTAGGCCTATGTACTTCATCTATTCTCTGTTCTTCATCTATTCTTTTAGTCCGCTATACTCAACGTGGAAGTTAGGAGAATCGCCCTTCTGGCTTGTGTCAATATTGCACCGTGCCCGTATGTGTAGGTCTACCAGGTGTGCTACGGCAAGCAACATTGACAGAAAAATACACTTTGCTACCGTTTGTGCACGAAATGTGCACTCGCAAGCATATCCCATGCAATGAACTCAGATACAAGGCGGGGAACATAGGACCCTTTTTCTGGGGTATCCTATGTTCCCCGGTCCCATACAAATAGCGGGGAACATAGGACCCGGGGAACATAGGTATGCTCCCGTCCACAAAACTGGAAGCTTTTTTCTTTCTAACTTTATTTTTTTGTCCAGGTGCCATTTATCGCATATCAAGTGTTCATACTTACTCTCTCTCTAAAGCCATGTCTAAGCCCACTTCAATTCATCATAGTCAGTGTAGTGTCAACTGACGAGCTGTTCTTCATTGTTTATTGTGGCCAGTACATTCTCAGAAAGGAAATAATCGGAGCAGTAGGCCTACTCGTCACATCGTGCATCTCATTGTTAGAAATGTATTTTCATAGATCAAAAAAAGACATCATATTTACTAGCCTAATATAAACACTATGACTGTCAGTGGTATTAAACCACAAATAAAGTTCAGTGCTGAAGTGGTGTGGTCACTCGGACTGATAAATTATGCATTGATTTGTCTCTTAACAAATACCATCCCATTTATTACGTAGTAATAACCCCACCACTGACCACAGCAGGAGCATTCAGTGAACATTATTAAACGTTAGATACAGCAGACGCTATCTTCGGGAGGTGACCAGATCAGTTCTGCTTACAGTAATGGAACCTAAACATAAAGCATCTCCTAATATGCAATGAGTGTGTTAGGTTCACCTCGACACTGTGGAACCCTTGGCGTTTTAGTTTATATGCTAATATCTTGAAAAAATAAAATGTGTTGTTTATTGTGGAATTCTGACGATTTTTTATTTTGTGTGTGTGTGTGTGTGTGTGTGTGTGTGTGTGTGTGTGTTTGTCTGTCTTTTATTATGTTTTGTATTTTGCTATGGATCGTTTTTGTGTCTTGAATTGATGTATTGATTGATTGATTGATTAATAATGGATGAAATTCAAGTCACCGTGTATGGCAGTGGCAGAGTAATGGCATGGAGATGTGGTAGATGTGAGGCAGTGATGCTCTGTGCACAGAGCCCTCAGATGATCTAGCGATTGCGTGCAGCATTTCGCATCCGAGTGCTAAGTAGTATTTTGGGTATAATTCCGTCACAGATTTTACACTGGGCTATAGTGAGTCATTCTCTCTCTCTCTTTTTCTCTTCCACTCTCTCTGCCTCTCCCACTGTATGAATGTATGTTTGTGTGTGTGTGTGTGTGTGTGTGTGTGTGTGTGTAAGCTCTGCATTTGACAGTGACGTGTACCATTTATTGTGCATCATATACAGCAGAGAGAGAGAGAGAGAGAGAGAGAGAGAGAGACACACACAAGGATTTAGGAGATCCTCTCAGTTTGAAATAACTGCACCAGTACATTTAGCCAGATTTTACAACAAAGTATTTTTTTGGTGACATAAAAAGATGGATATATATACAGTAGGTTGAAAATAAGAGGGGGGGAATGACAAAAAGAAAACTTTCTGGTGACTCAACTATCTAAATAGTTCATTTAGATTGAACTAGAACATTTCTTGCACCTGTAGCAAGAAAATGTCCAGTCTTGTTGCAGCACAGTTCTTGGCAGAGATGGTGATACAGTATTGCTTCTTTTGTCACCATTGTGTATTTGTCATGTAATAAGAACCATTGTGTATTTAGCTACATGGTACAGTAAGAATTGTGTATTTAGCTACATGTAATAAGAACATAACATGGTGTAGACACACTGTCACATGTCTAATGAAAACCATGATGTGGACTATTTGGGTGGGAACTATGACTATTAGCAATATTTCAAATGACTCAACCAATCAAAATACCTCATTAAAGGTGAGGTCTTTAATTTTGGTTTAAACGTGTTGAGGAATCCAGTGAAATTCTCATGACGTTCCTTTTGCTGTTACGGTGTATGTCCTTGAAACAAAACAAAAAAAAACATATTGAAAAGAAATATCGGACTAAGCCATCATTTTTACACCGCCAATCAATGACATTGCTTCAGGAGGATGGAAAGGAAGGGTATATTTGACTGACTGCTGAACTCAATATCAACAGCCTGGATCAAGGACCCACTAACATCACAAATTGAATTGAAAACAAAAATGTAGCTTAAAGGAACCACCAACTCCTTGGGAAATTAGCTTACAGTATTTGCCACCCAGAGTTGACAGAGAACTATAGCCTATCTGGTGTAACGCACTTTGAGTTCATTATGCTACGCTAGGCTAACGGCTTCACACGGTTATTGCATGTACAGAGATAGGGTGTGCATCCTCCTATCTAACTCTGGGGTACATGGCAAATAAGATAAGTTCCCAAAAAGTTGGCAAGTTCCTTTAATTCTTCTTTTTGCCTACACTATCCTGCTAATTCTCACCAGATTGTGGGCTGTAGGCATGTAGCAGGCACTGATGTTACGCCTGCCTGGTCCCAGAGACATGACAGGACCAGTAGCCCCTCATGTCCCTGGTGGCCGATGCTTTATACGCACTGTGATGGTGGCGGCGGCTTGTTTTCTAAGCAGGAAGGGACCACAAGGGAGTCTGAGGAGCTGATTTATCGGCGCCTGTCAATCCTTTATGGGGCCGTGTGCTGATTATACAACTAGTGATGAGGAGCAGAGGGAAGTGAAGGGTGGGGAAGGAGAGAGAGGGAGGGAGAGAAAGAGAGAATAAGAAAGAATGGAGATAGAGACATGTTGACAGGGTAACAGGGCAAAGAGGGACAGAGAAAGAGAGAAAGACGGATGAATAATGGAAGAGAGAGAAAGAGTTTGAGGGGTGAAGGAGAGTTCTACAGTCTTGAGCCAGTGGGGTCTTAAAACTCCCTCTCCTTCTGATTACTGCCTGTGGGTGAAGTTGCCTCACTGTTGAGAGGGGACATTGTGTCTCTGTGTCTAACTTCATATGGGTGTGTGGGTAGAAGTGTGTGTGCATGTGTGTGTGTGTGTTGATCTATGCTAGACCCCCTCCAGCCATCTGTTCTCCCTTGCTCAAAGGAAAGCCAAGTAAGACGAAGGAGGTCAGTCAGGGTGACGGAGAGAGAGACAGACAGACAGACAGAGAGAGACAGAATGAGAGAGAGAGTGAGACAGAGAGAGAGAGAGAGAGAGATGCTGAACTGAAGTTGCAGATGGAGGTCTCTCTGCCCCAGCCTAGATGCTGAACTGAAGTTGCAGATGGAGGTCTCTCTGCCCCAGCCTAGATGCTGAACTGAAGTTGCAGATGGAGGTATCTGTGTTCCAGCCTAGATGCTGCCCTGAACTGAAGTTAGATGGAGGCCTCTGCCCCAGCACAAAGCGCTGAACTGAAATTACAGGTGGAGGTCTCTACCGCAGCACTACTGTATGTGCTGAACTGAAGTTGGGATGTGGCGGGTGAGGTCCAGTGTCATTTAATGCTCCAAACACCTTGCTTTCTCTGAGGCACCAATGGCTTGGCACCAATGTCAAACAAGCACCGTCATGAATAAACCATTAAAGCACACGCTCAAAAGCCTGCAAAAAGGAATCGGAGAGGACATATCACTTGGTGAGAAAGACTTACTTTTTCCTCACCCATGCATTCAGAAAAGGTGAACTCATTCTGACCTCTACTGTATGTGTGGGGCAATGAAAGAAAAAAGAAAGAAAGATCCTCCAGCTCTGACATCTGAAATCTCATTTTTCTTTTTTCATTTTCATTTTTCATGTTGTGCAGTGTTGTCTTGTTGTTTTCAGTTAAAATGCACTCCCAAAACATATGCAAGCGAGGTGCAATTCCGGAGGGCAATAAAAACAGGGTCTCTGTTCCACACCTTCGGTTCTCCATTCGTATTCCGGCTCCAATCTCACACACAGCCTGCTGCCTGCAGTGTACCCTCGTCCTCCCAAACAACATTAAGTCGAGTCAAACATCCAATATTCAACAGATAGATCCTGTACGAGTACCTCTCTGACTCTCTGAGGCTTTCAGATCCTCAGCTCCACGACAGACGAATCAGACAGAGACACATTTCTATTTCAACAGCTCAGTTTGTGAATCTGTGGAGTGGCACAGGCATCCTGCTCAGCTACAACCACACACACATTAACATCCGTGGAGAAAGAAAGACAAGGCTTTACTTGGCTCACACAAGAAGGGATGGAGACATGTCTACCCATATATATAAGTGGGCATGAAGTTGAATGTCTTGAAAGTCTTGAATTTCCCCTTGAGGATCAATAAAGGATCTATCTATCTATGATGGAGCAGACATGTCTACCCATATAGCAGTGGGCATGATGGAGCAGACATGTCTACCCATATAGCAGTGGGCATGATGGAGCATACAGACATGTCTACCCATATAGCAGTGGGCATGATGGAGCATACAGACATGTCTACCCATATAGCAGTGGGATGATGGAGCATACAGACATGTCTACCCATATAGCAGTGGGCATGATGGAGCATACAGACATGTCTACCCATATAGCAGTGGGCATGATGGAGCATACAGACATGTCTACCCATATAGCAGTGGGGCATGATGGAGCAGATGCAGGCATGTCTACCCATAAAGCAGTGGGGCATGATGGAGCAGACATGTCTACCCATATAGCAGTGGGCATGATGGAGCAGATCTCAGCCAGATACAGGCCAGAATAGGACCAGATCTCAGCCAGATACAGAGGCAGATATGGTGTACGGTCACCTGCCATCTGTATGGCTATGATGCCTATGGAGAAAAACTAAAAACATATACAAATGTGTCTATTGATTTCAATAGTTATTTTGATAACTATCAACTAGTTTTCGCTATCAATATGAACACTGGATTGCCTTAAATATAGGTATTGGCCCAATCCCAAAGTGATCTTTTAGGATTAAGGACTAAAGACTCACACACTTAATTGATCTCAGGTGCTAAGTGAGTGAGTGTGTGAGGCCACTTGGGATCAGATAGGTATAAATGGGATTGGGACAGCACTTCACCTGATCACTTAGCCACGTTTAATAACAAAGACTATTGTTGACACTTAAACCATGCATGTGTGTTGTGCTGTTGTTTACCTTTGTAATTTCCGGATTTCCCTATGGTCTCCTCGGTAAATGCCACAATGCTTTGAACTGTGGGTAATTCCCTTTGGTGAAATCTGCACTGATGCAGACTCACAGAAAGGGCTTGGTAAGTGTATACTCAAATCCTTACGCCCTTTGAAATGCGACATTGGGACAGCCCTAAACCCTTATGAATTTCACGAGAACGCGCAGCAGTCTGTGAGTCCGGACTTTGGGATTGGGCCATAAAGTATGTATCGAAAGTTTGGTGTAGTTTGGTGTAGATTGCACATCACTTGCTTGACAATGTGTGTGTATGAGTATGTCCGATAATGAGTGAGCCTGACATAAGAGGTATCGAAGATCGAAAGGACTGATTAGCCTATGCCAAAAATTATATCAGTTAGCCTAAAGCTCCCTTTTAGCTATAGGCTAACTGGTCTAACCCACCCCCAGTTAATTATGCTAAGCTAGGCTAACAGACTGGGTTATGACATGCACAGAGACGATATGGGTATGTATCGTCTCATCTAGCGCTGGAGTAGATGGCTAATAAGGTGATTTCACAGAATGTTGGCATCTTCCTTTAACCCTTAAAGGTGTAGGTTTTTGGAACATTCTAAGTTCCGCAACAATTGAAGGTTCTAAAATTCTATGTTGAATTCAATGAACCCAGATATTCTTTAGAATGTTAATTTCCCAACATTCCCGTCACATCGGTGTGACGGTACTCCTTTAAGGGTTAATGGACGAAATGTCTGTGAGGGTGACATACTTATCAGTAAAGAGTATACAACATCATGGGAGTGTGTGATTTTAAAGGTTGTATCAGCGATGGCGGGGTAACGTCACTTCTGTTGATGTTTAAACAAAATAGAGAGCTACTGTAGCTCGCTACTTCCTCCCCCTCCCTTCCGTGCAATTGAAACTCTCCTGAACGTCCATCTCATCAGTTATTGGTTGGAACACTTTATTTTGCTTTTGAGTGGTTGGCAACACTTGTTAGCAATTGTTTTTGTGTGTAGAGCCTAGGCTGCCTACAGACACGCGTTTTTTTTTGACGGCTTGCTTATGGGGCGGGCAGCTAGAGGATCGTTAGGACAGATTAGATGAAAGTGATCATTTATGTTTGGGCCTTTTTTGGGCCTGCAATCGCTGATACAACCTTTAATGCATGAAGAGTAATTGTTTTGGAGGTGGAGTTTGTAAACACATGAGTGAACAAATAACTGTCAGCCTGTCATGAGCTCTCTGCCTGGTAAACGCTGATTGAAGCCTCAACTAGCTCCACCTGTCCCTGCTCTGCTCTGCTCTAATTACTCTGCCAGCTGCGCTGCATTACCCACTAACCTCTCCCAGTATTTAAAGCCCTGTCTTTCAGCTCTCCTTTGTCAGATCGCCTGCAAACCTCAAGCACCAGTTACCTGCCTGTCTTGGAAAAACGACTCTGACTCTTTTTGCCTGTGAACCCAGACCTGCTCGACTACTTCTTTGATCTCCAGCCCCGTAATCTTGACCTGCCTTCCGCCTCTCTTCTACGAATACAGCCTAGCCCCCTTGACTGTACTGCTGCTTCGCTTCACCTGCTGTTGTGTGTGTGTTTCCCCAGGACTTCCGATCATCCAGCTCCTGCCATTGCTGCTCGGCTATTGGGGAACACACACACGCAGAGACTCTGGAACCCGAACCCCTGAAACCCTGTAACCCCCAACCCTTAAATAAACTTTCTAACGTGGCGCTTTTGTGGTCTCCGCCCTGTTTGGTGTCTGACAGCAACGATCTGACCAAACATGGACTCCAGCGCACGGTCGAAACCAGCATGGAAACCGACGAACCAGAACCACCCACCGCCATGCAACGCCTGGAAGAGACTGAGAGAGGAGGCAACCCAAACACCTGCTGACACTGCCTCTCCTTACTTCAAGCTGCCTACCAACAGCTTCAGCAGTTCCAGCAGCAACAGCAACAACTTGCTATGATCATTCAACTTCTCACCAACCTTTCTCCTCTGCCTGCTCCCCACCGCCCAGCCCCAGCCAGCCTGCTCACCGCCCAGCACGAGGAGTCTCCTGCCCAGTCCACTGCTGCCGCGGCTGCCGGAGCCCCAGAACCCAGGATCGGCAACCCAGAGCGTTCAGCAGATTCAACCCAGGTACGGGCGTTCCTGACGAGCTGCCGCGGTCCAGTTTACCCTGCAACCCAGGACTTTTGCCACTGAAGGGCGAGGGTCGGTTACGTGATCACTCACCTGACGGGCCGAGCTCGACTCGGGGAACGGCGGAGTTCGAGCCAGACCCCAGCATGTGCAACCTTCAACCTATTCGCAGAGGAGATGCTCAAGGTATTCGATTTGGAATCCACCACAGCCGGAGGCATCTCGGATCCTGATGAGTATTCGCCAAGGCAGAAGGACTGTTATGGATTACTCCATTGACTTCCGAACTGTGGCAAGTCAGAGCTCCTGGAACATGGAAGCATTGGTGGATGCCTTCCTCCACAGCCTGGCGGACTACATAAAGGACGCAGCTGGTTTCCCATGATCAACCCCCACTCTTGATGAAGCCATTGCTCTGGCTGTCCGCATCGACCCGCAGGATCCAGGTCCGTCGTCGAGAGAGGGCCATAGTCCATCCACCAGCACACGGAGTGTCCCAACTGCCCTGTCTGTCGCACCTGCCACACCGCCTAGCCAGCCGGACCAGTCTGAACCGATGGAGATCGGCCGCCTCCCTAACCCCTGCAGAGCCAGCCGCGCATCACCTCCAACTTATGCCTGTACTGTGGTGGTGATGGTCATCGAAGTCGCTACCTGTCCAGCAAAGGCCGGAGCTCACCAGATGTAGGAGGAACGGATGAGCTCAATGAACATTCCGCCCTCCATCAGCCGTAAACCCTCATCCAAGTCTGTCTTCACCTGTCTGATTCCACCCACACCCTGGCAGCCCTGGTGGACTCTGGCTAGAAGCAAACATTATTGACACAGGACTTGCTCGTCAGCTGGGCTTGGAAAGCCATCGCTGTCCCACTCCTGTTCCAGCCCGGCCCTGGACGGTCACGCACTGGCACAGTTACCAACATCACAGCCCCCATCTCAATGATGGTGTCAGGAAACCACCGAGACCATCCGCTTCCACCTGCTCAGCTCCCCAGGCCAACCCCTAATCCTGGGCTACCCTTGGCTCCGTCTCCACAATCCTCACCTCAATTGGGCCTCGGAACTGTGAAAGAGTGGGGAAATGCCTGCCACCCTGACCTGTTTGCGTGCTGCCCTCGCTGCCCCTCCGGCTCAGTACCCCCAGCAGCACCCCCCGACATTTCTAATGTCCCTGAATGTTACCATGGCCTCCGAGAGGTGTTCAACAAGACCAAAGCCACATCTCTGCCCCACACCACCCGTCCGAGCGACTGTGCCATTGATCTCCTCCCTGGGACTGTCCACCCAAAGGTCACCTCTACTCACTATCCCTCCTGAAAGAAAAACTATGGAGGATTACATCAGGGACTCCCTGGCAGCTGGACTCATCCGCCCGTCTTCCTCGCCAGCTGGTGCGGGTTCTTCTTTGTGGGAAAGAAAGATGGTTCTCTTCGCCCCTGCATTGATTTATCGAGGTCTGAATGATGTCACAGTGAAGAACCCGGTACCCTCTGCCTTTACTCACCTCTGCTTTTGAGTTTGCTCCAGGGATCCACTATTTTCACCAAACTGGACCTTAGAAATGCTTACCACACCCAGTCCGAGTAAGGGAGGGTGACGAGTGGAAGACTGCATTCAACACCCACACCGGCCATTATGAGTACCTGGTAATGCCATTTGGCCTCCAATGCCCCAGCGTATTCCAGGCGCTGGTGAATGATGTGCTGCGGGACATGCTGAATAAATTCGCCTTCGTGTACCTGGACGACATCTTAATTTTCCAGAACTCTGTCCTAACACACTCGTCATGTCCAGCTGGTTCTTCAACGGCTCCTGGAGAACTCCCTCTATGTCAAAGCTGAGAAATGCAGTTCCACGCCAGACTGTGTCGCTCCTGGGATACATCGCCGCTGAAGGCAACATCCAGATGGACCCCCGCAGTTCTCGGCAGTTACCTCCTGGCCAGTTCCGGGAATAGGAAGAAGCAGCAATTCCCTCGGGTTGCCCAATTTCTACGGAGATTCATCCGAACTACAGCTCCGTCGCCTCCCCTCACAGCTCTTGACCAGCATCAAACACCCTTTTTTCCTGGACCCCAGAGGCCAACACAGCCTTTCATACCCTCAAGGCCCGGTTCACCACTGCCCCCCATCCTCCAGATGCCGGATTCAGACCGGGCAGTTCGTTGTCGAGGTGGATGCCTCAGACGTGGGGTCGGGCCATACTCTCTCAACGGGCAGAGGAGGACAACAAGTTGCACCCTGTGCATTTTTCTCGGGCCGGGCTTTCACCTGCAGAGCGCAATTATGATGTTGGAGATCATGAGCTGTTGGCAGTCAAGCTTGCCCTGGAGGAGTGGCGCCACTGGCTGAGGGGTCTCACAGTTGCGTTCCTGGTCTGGACCGGATCACAAAAAACCTCGAACACATCCTAACGCCAAACGTCTTAACCCCAGACAGTCCCGCTGGGCCTTGTTTTTCACCAGATTCAACTTCACCCTGTCATACGCCCAGGTTCTCGGAACACTGCCGGACGCTCTCTCCCGTCAGTTTCATAAGGATGACGCCCTTCCCAGGAACCTGCATCAATTCTGCCCGATCCCCGCGTCAGAGCTGCCCTGACCTGGGATATCGAGGAGGGAAATTCAGGAGGCCCTCCGTGACCATCCCAGTCCCAGTGCATGCCCAGACGGTGCGCTCTTTGTCCCAGAGAATTTGAGGTCCCGGGTCATACAGTGGGGACACAACTCCCGGGCCTTGCCTGCCACCCGGCCTCCGCCCGCACTCCTGCCATCTCCCTTGCCCAGCGCTTCTGGTGGTCTGCTTTGAGAAGGATGTCCGAGAATCTCGTCTCGCCTGCCCCACCTGCAATCAGAACAAGTCCTCCACTCGGCCCCCGCTGGTTTACTCCAGCCCTGCCTGTGCCCACACGACCCTGGTCCCACGCCTCTGACTTTGTAACTGGCCTCCCACCATCAGGTGGGATGACGGTCATTCTCACTGTGGTTGACCGGTTCAGCAAGATGGCACACTTCATTCCCTCCCTAAACTGCCATCTGCCAGAGAGACTGCCCAGGCTGTTCTTGATCATGTCTTCCGCTACACGGGCTCCCAGGATGTTGTCTCTGACCGAGGTCCATAATTCACCTCCACATTCTGGAAGGAGTTCTGCTGTCTTCTAGGGGCCACAGTGAGTCTCACCTCTGGGTTCCACCCCAGTCCAATGGTCAATCCGGGCTGGCAAACCAGGAGCTGGAGAAGGCGTGCATGGTTTCCTCAGAAACCCCAGGCTTGGGCACAACAACTGACGTGGATAGAGTATGCTCACAACTCCCTCACCTGCTCTGCCACTGGTATGTCACCTTCCAGTGTGTGTATGGCTACCAGCCCCCCTGTTCCCCAGCCAGGAGGGGAGATGTGTCCTGCCCGTCTGCTCGCCCTATGCCCGCCCTGTTGCGCCGTACCTGGTCACAAGCTCGTGCCACTTACTCAAGTCAGCTGTCAGCTATGCTACTAGCTTAACCGGCCGAAGATCGCCGGCACCCGCCCACCGTGTTGGCCAGAAGGTGTGGCTGTCAGCCAAGGATCTCCCACTGCGGGTGGAATCTGGCAAACTGGCACCTCGATTCCTTGGCCCGTTCCCTATCCAGAGGGTCATCAGCCCAACCGCAGTCCGCTCCAGTTGCCAACCTCCATGAGGGTGCACCCTACTTTCCATGTTTCAAAGTCAAGCCGACGATGAAAAGCCAGCTGGTCCCCCGCGGCCGCTTCCTCCTCCTCCTCCTCGCCTCGATTGACGGTGGGCTGGTGTACACTGCGTTCGACGCCTGCTTCGGGTCCAGACGCAGGTAGGGGCCTCCCAGTGATCTGGCGGACTGGGAGGCTATGGGCCTGAGGAGAGAACCTGGGTGCCAGCCAGTCGGGATTGTGGACGGACACTCATAGAATTTCCACCGTCTGTATCCTGATCAACCTGCAATCCGTAGGGCCGCCCCAGAGGGGTCCTAACCGCCCTGCCCGCCGGGCTTCCTGTCCTGTGCCTGACCCTGACCCTGTCTCGGGTACCTGTCCCGTCTTTCTGTCCACTCTAACCCTCCAGCTCCCTCCAGGATGAGGGATGTTCACTCGGACCGCCGAGGAATTTCTAGCCCTCCCGGCTCCCCCTCCGGCTCCCTGCAGGTCACTCTTTGGGGGACTTCTGGGGCCGCCCCCAGGGGGGTTCTGTCATGAGCTCTCTCTGCCTGGTAACACTGGCTGATTGAAGCCCAACTAGCTCCACCTGTCCCTGCTCTGCTCTGCTCTAATTACTCTGCCAGCTATGCTTCTGCATTACCCACTAACCTCTCCCAGTATTTAAAGCCCTGTCTTTCAGCTCTCCTTTGTCAGATCGTCTGCAAACCCGCAATTCCAGTTACCTGCCTGTCTTGGAAAACGACTCTGACTCTTTGCCTGTGAACCCAGACCTGCTCGACTACTTCTTTGATCTCCAGCCCCGGTAATCTTGACCTGCCTTCCGTCTCTCTTCTACTAATACAGCCTAGCCCTTGACTGTACTGCTGCTTCGTTTCAATTGTTTGTGTGTGTGTTTCCCCAGGACTTCCCGGATCATCCAGCTCCTGCCATTGCTGCTCGGCTATTGGGGAACACACACACGCAGACTTGAACTCCCGAACCCCTGAAACCCCTGTAACCCCCAACCCTTAAATAAACTTTCTAACGTGACGCTTTTGTGGTCCTCGTCCTGTTTGGTGTCTGACACAGCCTGTTAATTAATTAAAGTGTGTGCAAGTGAACATAAATGACTTAACAGATGAGTAAATTGACAAATGAGCGTGCATGAGAGTTAATGGGAATGAGTGTACCAGTGAGCTAGGGAGGGTGACAAAGTGATTATGTTAAGAGTATGTTACTCACAGAGTGGGATACTCTGTGAATAAGGGAATGACTGCGTGTATGTGTTTGTGTGTCTGTGTGCGAGAGAGAGAGAGAGAGAGTAGTGGTGGTGTATGTGATCAAGGGGGTGGGGGGGTCAGAAATAAATACCGACGCGTGTCCCATGCAACCCAACCTTTGCCTGTGCGCTTTAATACATCTATGAGCTGTCACATTCACGTCATATTCCGTGAGGTATGATCAGAGATTAGGTGATTAGGCAGCATGCTAATGACCCACCCTCACATCCCTTTTGATGGCCTTCCTGTGTCCCTGGCCCACGAGTATGTGTCCCTACGGAAATATTTAGAGGCTTTTCAGTAATCTCCACAGGTGGAGACCGCTTCCCCTTATAGACTTGCAAAGGACATTAGGACAAAGGGAGGACTCTCATTCACCCATTGGGAGGCATTGAGAGTTTAACTGTTCTGTATAAAGACATGGCTCTGACAGAGGCAATATGACAACAAAATAGTCTTTGCTTTCCATTAAAGTTTGATGAGGGAGATTTTTTATGGGTTGTGGATGGTCAATTCATATGGTCCTTTACAAGATGATTCATGAAAGCATCAGCACAGGAAAAGTACATAAGTAAAATACCTTCCACCGCATATTGATGTAGCGTTGATGTAGACAATGAAAATATAATTGACTGCAATTGAGTGGTTGCAGCTTCTTAAGGATGAAGTCATTTATAAAGTATTACTCTTCTCCCAGGTCCATGAGAATCAGCTGCCCAGACAGCCTGTGGCTTAAGTATGGATATTGCCGTGGATTTGACAGAAGATGTTTCTTCTCATTTTGGTTCTTTCACTCTTTTTTACAATCGCTCTGACCTCAGTGGCCTTGAATTCTAAGGAAATGATGTCATGAGGGTGTTGGCTGATGTGGTCTGTGGATGTTTGGCCTCAGGGATCGTTCTTACAGGAGGTAGATGTTCAGGCCTCAACTGTAAATCAGAAAAGCATTGGAAGGTTGCATGCTGCAGGGGACAGGCAGTGTGTTACTGTATGGCAGGACGAAGTGCAGGCCATATTTTAAACAAAACAACAGGGTTCACTTATTATTATGTCTTATGTAATATCATTACACTGACAAATGCAGTACTGTTTAAAATGTATTCTTAATTACGTAAAGACTTTTTTCTCTTTTGTTGCAATAACTATTTTACTGCTGTTGACAGTGTGTTAGTTTTAAAAACATCTCAGCCACGAATCACGAACACTTCAAACATGCAACATGTCCCACAGTAACAGATGTGAGGCTCTCTTTTGTGCACACTGTCAGGGTCCTGATGATATTAACGCTTGTTGGCCTAAAAACAAAGAGCATGTGTGTTGTAATAGATATCCCTTAATAATGCATATTTGTTCAAAATAGTGTGTGTGGGTGTGTGTGTGTGTATGTGCATAGTCACAAGTTGTGACTCACAACTTACAGTATAAGTGTTCTACACCTCGTTTAGTGACAGAGGACACTAAATCCCTGTTCACCTCTCGTATTTACCACTGGTGTGTTTTTAAATTGCATGACGAGAGCTGGCACAGTTCGCAGACTAAGTGTCTATATGGGGCAGGCAGAGAATGCCGGTGGCATGGGCAGCCTCCACAGAGGCCACTGCTATCTGCTGGCCCACTGCCCTAGCCCCCTCTACCCAGAGCTTGCCCGCCTGCCCGCCCGCCGGGCATCACACTGACTCAAGGCCAGTTTGGAGGACAAAATAAAACAGCAGTCAAACTCTCTCTCTCCTGTCTCTCTTCTTATTCCATTGTTGTCTTTGTCCCTCTCTCCTTCCCTTTCTCTCTCACTCCATGTCAATATCCCTCTTGCTCTGCCTTTCTCCTGTTCTACTCCTTATAAAGGTTCTCCTGTCACCATGGTAACTGCAAAAACACACAGGAAGTAAAACAGTTAGTGCTAAGGTTTTATTTTTTATTCAGTATCTCATCTGGAAAGGAACATTTAATGATCTATGACACATTTTCGATATATTTCTTCTAGTTCATCAACACTCACCAAACAGTAATAAACATCTGGGCGATATTCCCGATTCCCCTGCACACCAACTCTATCATATCTGTAGGCCTACTGACCAACTCCATGGCCTCTCCATGCTTCCTATTGGTCTGTACGTTCTGTCAGCTAAAGCATGTTTTATTAGCACGGCTGCAAGACGAAAGCGCAGTTTAAGTCAGTTTAAAACATATGTCGCCCTCTCTACAGGGTTGCCATGAAATCTGGAGAGCAGTCTCTGAGGACACTGGTAGTTATCAAAAAGGGGCCGTCAAACCCCACGCGGAGGACTCAATGAATACATAATAAGATGCACAAGGAAACAGAGCAGCTGATGACTGGATTTAAGGCTGGATTGAGTGCCATTTTGAACATTTTCAGCGTGAATAAGAGGGTGAGGTGGTAAACCTGCAGCGCTAAAATCACTTGTGTCATATACAATTTGAAAGGAAATCGGATCCTGAGATTAGTGTAAAAGGATATATTAGGATATTGGGCTGTGTCACCACCCATATAATGTAGGTAAGAGAACGATTGGTGTGCTATCTTGGCTAAATGTCAAAATATGGTCCAACATCACGCTTTATTTTGGCAATCCACTGCCGATGGATGTCTGTGTCTCTTGGGAAATGATGAAAACTAGTTCTTAGTTCCATCGTTAAGAAATACACAATAAGCTATTACTTCATTCACTCACAGCAACTTGTGTGACAAGGGTGAATTACAGTAATCCACTCTAAAGTGATATTGAGGCATTTTATAATCACATAACCTCAAACTAATATTGATGTCCTGGGTACACTCTAAAAAATTATTCATGAGGTTAGTAGATAAAACTTAAAATGAAGAACATTTTCGACATAAAAAAATTAAGTTTTGCTACTTGTACATGTATAGGTGAGTTGACAACTTATTTTAAGGAGTTTGTCATACTGAAAAAGAAAGAAAGATGTCAACTTATTAATATATGGATTTTCAACACACAGTCTTGCTTTCACCTAACAATAGGAAGTATTAAGTTCCTGAAACTTGTAAATCTTGTGACCAAACTTATAAAGCTGATAACACGACTGAACGTTCAGGACCTTCCAGACCACGCCTGAGAAGTAACAGAAATGATGGCACAGGATCCTGTAGCCTGCATCGAACATCAAAGGTACGTGCAAAGTAGTCTAGCCTACTATTTTTGTGTTTGTTTTAAAATCAACAGCTATCAAACAACGGCGCACAGTGCATCAAAATCTTTGTCACGTGACACTACAAATGAAATTAACGCTACAGCTTGCCCTTTTGCTAATTTGAATATTTGAAAAGATGGATTTTACCTAGCTATCTAGTAGCTATCGTGTCTTCCAAGCTAGCTGCTGCTTGCACGGTAATTAAACCATTTGAAAAGACGACTTTGATAAGTTGGAGTTAGTAAAGGTAAATTTACAGTGGGCATCGCTTTCAAATGGCCATTTCGAGGCGTGAAGCTGCGTGAAGCTTTAGTACCACTTTCAGCCACTGTGTGTCGCTCTGCCACTGTACATCGCTCTGCCTGCAGCCCCTTCTGAAAAAGCTCGATTTATCTCGATTTAGGCTACTTGGGTATGGCTTAAGGCTTGACTACACGGTGGTAACGGAAATCGAAATTTGCTGTCTACATTAGTGTCAGTGCAACTACGCAAATCAAAACAGTGGTGTGATAATTGAGCCAGTAGAGAAATAATTGTTCAGAATTAATCTGTAGCCTTGGGTAGGCTTCTGCGACGTTTTTAACAGGCTACGCTATAGAGGCTTAGACAACTATTACCCACGTTTTGGTTTCGTAAATTAATTTGCCCTACTTCTTGACTGCAATGTAGTCAATTGACTGCTTGACATGTCATTTTTATTTTTCTGTACAATAAACAAATACATCTGCTTTATGCCGCAGAATTACATTCATATTTGGAACTTACATAGTCCAATGCATCGTTACACTACGTTAGTGTTTCCCAAAACCATAGCAGCAACGAACGTTCACAACCACTATCGTAAAGTTGTGTAGTTACAACTACACCATTCGACCTGTGGTAGAATGCTAGTAGAAGCATAGTTCCAGGGATCTTCATGTCAAAGACGTCACTGACGCCAGTTATTTGTTTGCAAATTAATAATTCTAAATATATTTAGGTTTCTAATTGATATTTACACTTCTAACCACCATACATCCATATTTTCAAATGCCCAAGGCAGAAAATACATAAATTAAAAGTCAATTTGCAGCCATGTGCACGTAAGTAAAAGTCACACACCTGCAGATAATAATAAGGTGGTGCACACTTTTTGACGAGTCAGCTGAGAATATGTAGCCTTTGATTTTCATGGAGGGGGTCCTTGTTAGTTTACATAAAACCAAGCCAAGAAGGCTGATTCTGATTTTGATAATATGATCTGCACAAAAGATAAACTTAGGTAAACAACGATGTCAATATTGTTGTCAAAATCTTAACCCAGATTCAAACTCTTGGACAGGGGACTGGTAACTACTGTGTAACGGCGGCTATCATCTGCCGGCCTTAACGCAGTGCGCCACAGAAGTATGTGCAGGTGCCTGTTCACGTGCTACTAAACGTCATTAACCACCTAGTCCAGACTACTGAAGTTTGGAAACTATCATGGTCCAAACTTACAGTACTATGTAAGTACGACAGTTTTGGGAAACAGTCGTAACTTACATGTTGGTTAGTTGAACGATGCATCCTGTTAGTAAAAAAGCTAACCTCCGTGGTTTATGCGGAAACGCACCCCAGATCAGCTTGTAGGCCATTAGCAATCTGTTTATTTTATTTTATGAAGCCTACACAGTAGATCACATGCCACATTCTCACTTTCGATAGACAGATGCAATAGCCATTGGTCAAGTATTGAGTATAAAGCAATTAAGATAGTGCCCTATACAAAAAGTACTTTGGCCCGTGGGAAGATCACATGCCAGTTGCCTCTCCCTTCAGTGCTATGACTCGTTCGGCTGTGAGCTTGTTTCACCAAAAAAAAACTATTGCAGATATCAATGCGTCTTTGTTCATGGGTTTGTTCAGCAGAGGCTTAGACAACTATGACCCACGTTTTGGTTTCGTAATTTGCCCTACTTATTGACTGCAATGTAGTCAATTGACTGCTTGACAGGTTATTTTTTTTCTGTACAATAAACAAATACATCTGCTTTATGCCGCAGAATTACGCACTTGGCCAGCCTATAGAACGGGCACATTTTAGAGAGAATAGAGAATGTACGCACGCAAGAATCTGTAGGCTATTTGTGGCTGGTTACCAGCAAACAATGTTTAATGCATTAACTCAAGACGTCAAATATTTTCTAAACAATACAAACAGAAAGGATGCAGCAGGCAGCAAATGTAGAAGAGTCATTTCCAGTGGAAGAACAAAATTCTGAATGAAGCCCAAAGATATGAAGGCATATCTAGCAAGTTGTTGTTTTTTGAAGACGTAAATGGTTGGGCTATAGGCCTAGTTTGCAAGAAGGAGACATAAAGCATGAGCATGCCACACTATACACAGCTGTGGTAGCGGGTGGTAGGAGAATTACTGTTAGCGCAGGATTTATATAAAATTCTTCAACAGAAGGCCTGCCTCAATTGCAGGCTTGCCGTTCGTTGGGGGCAGGGCCGGATTAACAATTCATAGACCCTTGGGAACAAATGTCTGATGGCCCCCCCCCTGCCCCCCAGCCAACGTGAATCGGGCGGTCAGTTAATAGGACTATCGTGAAGATTTGTATTGCCATTTAAGGCATGAGCGCATCTGTGAGATCAAGCCTCACCAAGTAGCCCGTTTGTTTACAACTAACATTACATTTAATTAAACTGCTTATAGGCTATGCCGAAATGGTTTCAACATTTTTAATATCAGTGTCGGGTGAATTAGGAAATGCCTTATGGCTGAAAGCTGCTTGGGATCCCCCCTGTCAAGCAATAACCATACAAAAAGACATGACATGACATGATGCGCGTCACTGACATAATGCGCAAATAATATGGCCTAGATATTCCAATATATTCGAATAAATGTGTTTATTTTAGAGGGGATATTCAAACGTCATTTTTGAGCAATTTTGACAGCCCTAGTCCACTGTAGGCTACGCCAATCGTCTATTAATACCTTCCACCTAACCCCGGTGAGTGGGGGTCGCTATAATGCGTGTGAAATAGCACCATTGAGTAGCCTATCTTGAAATAGCCTTAAAATCGTTCGGTGTTGTGTGCCTTCTGGTTTCTCCACCTACTGGTTTCCTTTTGCGTGCATGCTGCAGCAGTTGTCAGACATTCACAAACAAGTTGTTTTAGGCGGTTTGAAGTCGCTTTTCATCGCCATGATTTCGGCTACATTACAGCCACTCGGACAAAAGACATGTAAAAAAATATATGTTTTGAAAACTAGCATTAAACTGGATTTGATCCCGCAAAAGCAACACACGCGTGACTCTCTCCATCCTGATTCCCTACTCTTTGAGCCAACTAATATGTTACGCGAATCAATTAACTATTGTAGGCTACCATTAATTAATAACGTAGGCAACACCCAGGTAACATGTTGTCCAGGCTATCTGAAACAAGGGGGTTGCCTCTCATCTACAACAACTGGTTACCTTGGGCTGCTAGTCGTCAGTGCACTGTGCACAGTAGGCCTATGCTACTCTTTGTGGTTGATCAACTAAAAAAAAAAGATGTATTTGGTGATGACGTTATTGTAGGCCTAGTAGACCTAAATGCTGAGAAATTAAATGGTATGAGAAACGATCTACATAGCGCACCAGACCGCGATGTCTTCAAGGGTTGAATGAAGGGAGTTTGCAAAAATTAGTGTATTTTTCAAGTCAATAAACATTCTTAATTTTCGAATGTCTTTGTCAGGGAACATCTGACTTTTAAAAACCATAGGCCTGGTAGTCGCTCAGACAAGGAGTTATAAGATAAAGGCAATACCATTTGTGTCACCTAATGCAGTTCAGTAAATTAGCAAGATACCATCAGGGCAACAATCATAAAGCACAGTCTTGTGGCGTCATCCCCTCTCCCCCCTGTGCATAAAGCTGTCTGTGTGTTGTAGGCTAGATTTGCGTGAGTTCTTTCTATCTGCTTTACTTTTGTGAGTTGCGACCACCTAGGCTATGTTATAGACGTTTTATGAGGTACCAGTGTTTAGCTGCGTCACAAAACAATAAGCTTTGTCAGACTACTTTTAAAATGATATTCAGGGCTATATACATTTTTAAACATTCGGGGCTGAAGACCTGACAAAGCCTTGCGTTAATTCTTCAGGTGGGAAGTGTCAGGAATTTTCATACGAGAGACGCTCTCATTGGTGGTTAGTATATGAAGTAGGGAATTGACAGCAACATTTCTACCAGAAAGACTCAGTAGACAGAATAGAATCAGTTAACGATTTAATTAGTAAAGGAACGGCTTGGATGCAAGCATGATAGAGTCCTGAATAGGTAACAGTCTTTGGCGTAGGCCCCGTCTCGGATCCGTCCAGCGATGAGCGGATCTCGTCTCCCGCCGATGGATGAAGGCAGGGCGGGGAGCCTACCCCATGACGCAGACGGGGACCAACTGGTGGCGGTGGCTGAAGGAAGATGTGGTAGGCAGACCGTGCCCGATGGACGTGGACTGCTGGCAGAGGTGACTGGAGGGGAGGTGGAGGGGACGTCAAAGTCAGCGTACTGAGAAGCAGAAGCAGTGTTAGGTGGTACCTATTTAAAGAGCCCACTGAATTCCTATAGGCTAGCGCTGATTGAATGAGTGAATGATCAGATTGCAGGGCTTTCCCGAAAGTAGGCAAAGCTAAGATTGGCTCCATGTAAGCATGGGAGGAGTAAGCTACACTACGAGTCTTCCTAGTAGAACTTTCGCTGAAGCTATCATATCCAATCACATTATGAGAGATGCTGAATTTAACATAAACTGCGATGTTTGATTTTAAATAAATGTAAATTTAGCCGGGACTGTAAGCTGGCACATGTGGGTGCTCGATGTTTTCAGTGGGTGCCCGAGAGACGGAGCACCCACGGTATCGGCGCCTATGACAAGCGTATCTCGCGGTTGCATCCATTACAAACAAACATGCAATGTGAACGTCTGGGATTGGGGAGAGCACTAAATGCTCTTCTGAATAAGCACAAAGTCAAGCCTTTAAATGAAAAACACTCTTTAATAATCAAAGAAATAAACGCTAATGAAGTAAACTTGTGACTATCAAAAATAGTTTATCGCCTGTAACTCCGTGATAACAGGACGTAACAGGAAGGCATAATATGCTCTATATTTTGTCCAAATGATGTCTGTCTATCATCGTTGCACTCGGAGAAAACCATAATGTTTCATTTGTCCTGCGTTTCTTCTACGGCTGCAAACGGGATTCACTCGCCGTTAACCAAATATTTCTTTATTAGGGCAGGGCAGGCATATTTCTGGCTATTAAATTATTTCTAAACCAGTCTGCTAAAGTCTGTAGTGAAGTCTGAGTAGGGTTTTCCAGCTCCATTTCTTTTTACGAGACACCCTGCTCACCGGTTGTTGCAGCGTCGTTGCAGCGTCACTGGAAAAATACAAATTAAAGTCGCGTAATGCCGCGAGGGAAGCTGGCCAAGTCGAAGCACTGCCCACTGTAGCTGTCTGGTGTCTTCAAACTTCACTGTGGCAGCTGTATTTGATCGTCCTAGTTAAGCCTAACATTGTCACTATTTATGAAGGTTTGTGGGCCATTTGACATTCTTAGCTTAACCTGAACATAGGCCTAATAGGTAGGCCAACATTTATTTATTTTTGAAGTTTGACAAATGTTCTGTGTCAATCCCTGCAAATCACGTAGATTTTGTTCATTTTGTTGTTTGTCTTGAGGTAACTTTTCTAACATTGTGCCTTTCTTTTATTCAGATAAATGACTAATTCAGACGGATCTCTACATTCATTCATTGCACAACTGGACCAGTTGCCATTGCTTTAAAAAATAAACAATGCTTTCAGAAAATTTAAATTCCTGTGTGCTTTTATTCAGAAGTGAAGTAAGTTACTATAACTTAAAAAGATCCATGCAAATTGTTACCTTAATTTTTTTAAGTCATTTCAACTCAAGTTGTTTTTTGAGTAAATATTGTGAGACTTTTATAGTGAAAAGAACTCAAGTAGTTTAGCACAATCAACCTGATTTGTCCTCTAAAAGCTTAATTAAGTTGAAGCAACTTAATTATATTAATTTGATCAAATAATATAATTCAGTTGTTCTAACTATATAAGTCTCACAATATTTACTCAAAAACGGCTTGAGTTGAAATTACTTAAAAAGATCCATGCAAATTGTTACCTCAATTTTTTTTTAAGTTGAGCTAGTGTATTATTTTTTATAGTGTAAGGCAAGCAAGCCCAAATATGAGTTTGTGTTTCCCAACAGACACACAATGCTTTGCTCACTAATAACATGAAATGTTGGACCATATTCATTTTTTTTTAGAAAGTTGAGACCAGATGCTTTATAAGTTTGTCGACAGGTTCCCTTTGTAATTTTATGTGTTAAAGTAATCTAGTGTCTCCAAGGTATTTCAGTTCTAATCTAATGCAACTGAGACATAATGTCGCCACTGTAGTTAATGCAGTAATTTGAAAGAATGCCGTTTTTAACAGCTGTAGGCAAGCTATCTGAAAAGTTGATATTCTGTAGTTTATTGGTTGTGGTCCATGGTATATTACCCCCCATGTTACCCACCTGGTGGTGAATTTGGCAAAGCTACGTTGCAATCTGCATTGAAAGCCTCAAACATATGGGATCATCATACACTAAAGCTTCTGCAGCCAAACACACACACATACACACAGCTTGTCAGATTAAAGCTATTAAGATTATAAAACCCCAGTAGAGCTGCTTCAGGTGTATTCAGCTAACCATCACTGGTATGGATGAGTTCAGAACAGATTTTCTGTTTAAAGACCCCCAAAAAACAAGTGTTTAACCCTTTTGGCATGTGTGTGGTACATGATATACTATGAGGAAAATACAGTTAGTATAACATAATTAGTGAGGATTCCTGGTTTGCATTTTATGTTAATAACGAATCCATTGAGGCTGTTCTTGCATCGTCACAAGAATGGTGGCCAAATCAAATCCCAACTGACTTGTAACAAAGACCCCCCCCCCCCCTCACGCGGGAGCGCAGGAGTGGCCAAACATGTCAAATAAGTAAGAACTTTAAAGAACTGTACAATGTCTTGCCAATTTAAATGTGGTCAGAAAGTGGTACATGACATAACTATGAAAGGGAGAAATGCTTCACAGAATTCTATCAATTCTATCAGTAAAAACAGGAAGTATGACTACATAGCCATGACTACAGAATGTGGTGTAACAGAAAGACCAACATGTGAAACCCAAAGAAAGTGTACCTACTCATTCAAATACTACCTCAATGTAGAGGACGACAAAATTAGGGTCTGTAAGCAGCTTTATCTGGGTACACTTACCATCAGCCAAAAAGCCAGTGTATCACACACACACACAAAGAAAAATCAAATTACGGGCATGTCCAAGCAAGATGCAAGGGGCAAACGTGAAAAGGACTACAGATCTCTATCAGAAAAAGCAGATGAAGGCACACATAAGTTCCTTTCCTATTGTGGAGTCACATTACTGTCGTGCCAAGTTAACACAGAAAGGCAGAATCAACTCTTACTGTGTCAAGGATGTATGATCTCTACAAACTTAAATGCAGTGAAGATGGCAATGCACCTGTGAAAGAATCATACTATCGATTCATTTTAAACACTGACTAAACCTGAGCTTCCACTCCGAAAAAAGATAGGTGCGATCGGTGAGAATTCTATGAGACTGCTCTCAATCAAAACCTTTTGTGCCAAAGTAAACACATAGCTGAGAAAATTGCAATGCACCAAGAGAGGCAAAAAGACAGAGAGAGCAAAGACAGTTTGTTTTGACCCACAAATGTTAGTTCATGCCCATATGCTGAAATAAACTCATTTTTTTACAAACGGATATTCAATTTGTATAATCTCACAGCCCACTCTTCACTTACAAAGAAACAATGGACAGAGGGGATGTCAGGCAGGCGTTGTACTTGCACTAGTTGTACTTGACCATCCACATGCCACTAGTATAGTTACATGGAGCGACAGCTGTGTGCCCCAACACTGAAATTCCACAATAACTTTTGCAATGGCAGAGTTTTTGATGAGAAATCCTCAAATAGAAAAGATCACTATGAAGTAGTCTAGGCCATTTGGCAGTTCAAGAGGTAGACAAAAAGCGCAGTCATATGGAGAAGGCAATGGCAGTATCTGAATTCTATTCACCTGTGTCATTCTTGCGTGTTTTACTCAAAATAAACAGAAATAACCCATACAGTCATACAGATGAAATAAACTGATTTCCGTGACTTCCAGGCATATTCCAGGCTAATTCAGTACAAACAGGTACCATCTTCTGATGTGTCTCAGCTGGTGTTTGGCATCAGGAGAGGGCATGCAGTTGCATTTATACCAGTGCCATCCCAGCTCTCTATTTGCAAGTGACATGTGATACCAGTCTTCCAACACCAACAGACCATAAGCACAAACACATCAGTGTCATCACTGATAATGCGGACAGTAGTAGCTCCACGCCTAGCTGCATCCAACATGTCTGATATAGGAGGGAGATATTGGCTGCTTCTCTGCTTACCATCCTGATGTTATCTCCAATGCTGTGTGTGCACAGGAGCTCACCCAGCCTCCCTTGTTTCGCTTGTTCTTCATGACTTTGTCACGGAGGGGTTGTCAGTGAGAGTGGTATTCTGTTGAGCTCTCCCTTACTCTTCTGCCTCTCGTAGTCTTTGGTTGAGACCTGTACATATAGTATAAAAAGCTTGTAATATATGAGTTCAAAACACGTTTTCATTTTTCAATTAATTTGGTAGCCTATTTGACGGAACGGTTAGCCACTCTACTACGTACAGCCCAGCTATGACAAGGCAACTCCAGATCTTCTGGAGTATAACTCTGAAAAGTATGGGGCGCCGAATGTAACATGCCTTATTTCGTGGACAGAATGACTTTTGTGCGACGAAATACATATATTCATTACGAAACCATGTTACATCGTAACACCATTTGTCCACGGAATGCACAAATTGGTTTGCATTGTGTCCACGAAACACTGAAGAGAGCACATAATTTCGTGGACAAAATTGACTGGTGGCCTTTTCCTTTTGTGGACATAATGCTGCATGCACTATTCATTGTCGTAGACAAAATAAACTATTTTTTTTTGGTCAAAAGTAATTCTGTCTACGTAAATACGGAATGCATCTACACGCATCATTCTGTGAATCCCATTTCAATTTCGTCCACAAAAGTATTATGTTGTGTTACAGAAAGCATTCTGTCCACGCAATAGTAACTTAATAACTTACGAAATGCATTCAGTGACATATGCTTTCATTCTGTGGACGAAATGCATAATAGAATCACGTACAATACATTTTGTGAGTCAGCAGTTTACGAAATTAATTATGTGTCACGATAATTTCATTACGTGGACGAAATGCATAACAGAATCACAAAATCAGTTTTGTGACCTGCTACAATACATTTCGTGAGTCAGCAGTTTACGAAATGAATTATGTGTCAAGGTAATTCATTACGTAAACTGCTGACTCACGAAATGTATTGTAGCAAGTCACAAAACTGATTTTGTGATTCTGTTATGCATTTCGTCCACATAATGAAATTATCGTGACACATAATTCATTCCCTAAACTGCTGACTCACGAAAAGTATTGTAGCAGGTCACAAAACTGATTTTGTGATTCTGTTATGCATTTCGTCCACGTAATGAAATGATCGTGACACATAATTCATTTCATAAACTGCTGACTCAGGAAATGTATTGTACGTGATTCTATTATGCATTTCGTCCACAGAATGAAAGCATATGTCACTGAATGCATTTCGTAAGTTATTAAGTTACTATTGCGTGGACGGAATGCCTTCTGTAACACAACACAATACTTTTGTGGACAAAATTGAAATGGGATACACAGAATGATGCGTGTAGATGCATTCCATTATTCACGACAGAATTACTTTTGACCAAAAGAGTTTATTTAAATCTCGACGGTGAATAGTGCATTCAGCATTATGTCCACGAAAGGAAAAGGCCACCAGTCAATTTTGTCCCACGAAATGATGTGCTCTCTTCAGTGTTTCGTGGACACAATGCAAACCAATTTATTGCATTCCGTGGACAAAGGATTTGATGTAACATGGTTTCATAATGAATATATGTATTTCGTCGCACAAAAGTCATTCTGTCCTGAAGTTGTGCGTGATTTTGATTCAGTACTTTAGAGATTAATAACTAAAACTTCGCCGATTTTTGGGAGATGGCACGTTAAAAATACCTTTCAGCTTATGTTGAACATATCTACAGTATATTTGAATACCATGGCCATGCCATACCATAGCAAATAATTCCCCAAAGCAAGAATGGTTTGCCATCAACGTCAGTCTAGGCTATACAGGCTACCCCAAGCACTGTTTGACATGGGACATTTTTGCTTATTTAACACTTTACGCTAGACTAGGTTTCATTAGGCTAAACGAAGACACAACAGTAAGTATGCCTAATTTATCAGTTTATCCATTTATTAATTTCAACAGCAAATAGCCTACATTGCTATAGGCTACTACGGCTCAAGTCCATTGTATCATGTAGGTCTCCAAAGCCTCCCAGAACATGAACATTTACACACGTACTCATAAGTGTCAGGATGCAGCAATATCTCCCTCTGCATCTGAGGTTCTGATCTCGAGCTGACATTATCAATCGCTTGGCACCTTGATGCAAGCTGAACTGTGTTTGATAGCCCTCCATCTCTACATCCGCTGATAAAATGTGATCACCAACACTGCGCGCCAATATGTATCAGGTCACCCCCCTACGCTTGTGGTTCACCCCAACAAAAACGGCAAAAATCCAATATTATTACTTTTGTTTCCAATCCAGTTTCTGTTTTTTTCTTTATCTTGCATGACTAATGACACATTTAGAAAATAGCAGCAATTATATATTTGCTGACCAGTTAAAAACATTGAAAATTGGATTATTGAACACATTTTTTATTTGGATCAGATGGATGGAGCAAATAGAACAAAGCACTGCAAAGCGTTACACGGACCTTTTGTAAACATGAGTATGTTGGTTTTTTTAAGTGTTATAGTTGTGGAAGATTTAGCTGCTCTCAGTGCCCTGTTGTACATAGTGTACTTTGAAGCCAAACTGGTGTGGTTTATTTTACACTAGGTGTCCTTGCATTTTCTATGGCTGTAATATAGCCTGTAAACAGCATTCAGAATGAAAAGATATAAGAAGCATCTCTTTTTCCTTGTTTCACTGTCATGATGCCACCATATTTGTTGAATATTTCAGAAGCTCACAGATGGCCATGTAATTCATTTATTCAAAACATTGCCCATACTGCCCTGCAAAGGCAAAAGACCTTAACTCGCCAGTGTGAAACTGATAAAAATGGCTTTAAAGTTTCTTTGTTGTCTAGCCAAATGTATTATACTAAGTAGGACACTGGAAATCTGGCTATTACCTGTTTAAATGAAGATCTGCATAAAAAAGACCTTTGATCCTTATTTGGAAGTTACTGTACTCTGCCTTTGTATTGTCTGCCAACAAATAAAGAGCCATGCCAAGGCAAAAGGCAGTAACTTCCATAATAATCAATATAGTTGCTGTCCCCAGTTAGCCTGGAAATCCAGACCCAAATCTAGAAAGATGTAGGGTCTGGCTATGAGTAATGAAAATGGCCCAACTCAAGGGGCAGCATCAAGCATGCATTTGAAAATATCACTGCACGCAATTGGATAACACTACGACCAATGTTTACTGACTGATTCCGGACTTCGTTTAGCTTGCCTCTGGCCCGCCTATATCAGATACACCGTTGTGATTGGTGCAGCTTGGCTCCAAATAATAATGATATTTTATCTATATTCAATATCCCTAGGAAATAATACCATAAGTTCCAAAAACTTTTGCATATTTGACCAATATGCTAGCCTATTTAATTAATCAGTGTTGCCCCAGATGCACAGTTGATGGATTAGCCTTATTGTTTTGACATAACACTGAAGAAATTGATCAAACAAAAAGTTGTAGACTATATATGGGTGGATGACGTTTTGCAATAATTTAATCAGTTGTGTGTTTCACCAATGAATTAGATGGAAGTAACATAGCCTTGCCTAAAAGAGGACAGTGTTTCAGTGTGACCGCCAGCAAGGATTAATGCTCAAAACTCATTTAAACATCTCAGATGACGTTCATTGCAATGGATTTTATCGGGTTACAAGAAAAGGTAGGATATGTATTTCATTGTGAACTGTTGTTGAGCTTTGCCAATGTGTGATTAGGCTAGGCTCATGGGAGGTGTGTCATAGCATTAAATGTCCACACACCTGCAACTAGTGGGCATCTCCAGGCTGTCATTTGATAGGTGGCACAAGTGACTAATCAGCGTTATGTGGAAATAAAAACATTATTTACAATTGCGTATGGCTGGTATTCTATACAATGCTTTATTATACGGCTCTTCACAATGCTAGTAGAACGCTCCATTGACTTGAATGGGATTTCCCAAAGTTCTAGCGGTAAATAAATTCATGTAATTACCGCTGCAAACATATAATTACCGCTGTCAATGGCAACGGGTTTTGTGCTTCTGATACGTCTTTCATATCACTACGCAAGGACTGGAACTTCATTCAAACGTGAAAGCAGACGGTTGATCAGCTGTGTTCTAAAGAATGTTTGATTCAAGTTCAGCAGCGTGTGTTGTTGCAAACTATTTGTTTCTCAGCAAATGCCACGATGAACGGTAACAAATAGGCTAGGTTATGTAGGCTAAAGTCATATCGTGGGGAGTTTATTATTTCGTTTTGGCAAGTAGCCGTATAATAAGCGGGATAATGTATAGAACGCTGGTCATTACTGTGAAAATAAGTCCCTTCAGGGCAGAACAAGACCCCTCCGCTGCGCGTCGGGGTCTGGTTCGCCCTGTCTGGACTTATTTTCTCCAAGTAATGACCGGCGTTCTATACATTATCCCTTACTTGTCTTTATGATACGGCGCAGTTGCTAAGTATTTGTTGCTAAGTAGCCTAGCTAGCTAAATTAGGCAGGCTAGTCTACAGTAACTTCCCACTTTGATGTGCAGCTAAAGACAGGCAGAGTACCTTAAAGCAACACCAAAGAGTTTTTTGTACCTTAAAATAATGTTTCCAAAATCGTTTCAGTGGTTCATCAACTCGTAACAGGGTGAACGGCACTTTCTGCATTCACTTCGCGGCCTTCTATCAGCTATAACGGCACTATGTAAGTTTGCCGGATCGGGTAGCGGATCTGTAGTTCGATGGAATGAGACATGAGAAACTACAAATTTGACTTGCATCTGATGTCTCAATACATCGTACTTTCATAAAATCATGCAACATATTCTACCGTGTCTGTGGACATTGTTATTTGCAAAGCCGGTGCTGGATAAAGAAATAGTGTGTGCGACAGAGGAAAAGTTATTTGGTGTTGCTTTAAAGGTAAACTATGCAGTATTGGCAATTTCCTTACCGTTTTCTCGGTTTTTGCTTCTTTTTCGCTGGCTCTGTCATGACGAATGTCTGAGAAACTCCATCACAACCTTTTTCTAGCCGGTGCCTGGCGTGTATGTGTATTTGAATGCAGTAAAGCAATTTGTTACACTCGTTATACTTCCTGACACTGAGGCCGTCGGCCCGCCGGCCCACAGTTACAAGGGTGGTGTTTCCGCTCACAGGCGCTAGGGGGAAGCGAGGCGGCCACCATTCAACCCGAAAAAAGTCATATAACCATGCCAATGACTCTGAAGCTATTAAATGAAGGTAAATTAAGCTAAAAAACTTGCATATTAACCTAAAAAACCTGCTTAGTGTGCCTTTAACTCAACTTCAACTCAGGAGTTACGCTGTTCTACCTTGGTTTCTCTTAGGCTTTTGCAAGTTACTCTTAAAATAATCCCTTAATTTTTCGAAAAAATAACCAAATTGACTCCGAATTGATATTTCTCCACATGATAAAGGTCAGAATATCCCAAAAATGACAATTACTCATTTTCGACCAAAGACGAAGTCAAGTCGAAGTCACGGCAGCATAAGTATCCAAATCATTCAGATAGAAATTATGTTGACCAATCTCAATGGTTGCTCAGCAACGTTGCCCAAAAAGTTGCCCCGTAGATATCAACATCTTTCCTGTCAGAAGGCTAACGTTACCCAACATTGTAAATCTAGCATTACAAAGCAGATAAACTTACCCTTGATGAGATGAGTGGTTTTGGTCCTTCCAGAGGAATTAGTCAAGTCAAGTCAAGTTTATTTATATAGCGCATTTCATACACAGAGGTCATTCAATGTGCTTTACATAAACAAAACCAAACAATAATAACAAAAAAAAAGCATAGAAAGGCAATATAGTCAAAGAATAGTTAAAAGGTAAAGATCATAATAAAAAGAAAACATAAAACACAAGGTAAAATTATTTAAAAATAAAGGATAAGCAAAAAACAAAGGCAAAAGTAGGAAAAAAAGTAATAAAAGATAAAGTAGAATAATTATCAAGGCAGATTCAGAATTTGTAACTCGGCACAGTTAGCAGAAAGCATCTGAGAATAGTTTGGTCTTAAGTCTAGATTTAAAACTGGCTACAGTTGGGGCCTTTTTGATGTCATCCGAAAGTTGATTCCACAGCTGAGCCGCATAGCAGCTAAAAGCTGCTTCACCATGTTTAGTTCTAACAGTAGGTTTTACTAGCAGGTTTTTCACCTGGGACCTGAGAGGACGGGAAGGTGTGTACTGCTGAAGCATGTCTGAAAGGTATTTAGGTCCTGCTCCATTTACTGATTTATAAACAGGCAATAGAGCTTTAAAGTCAATTCTGTGACTTACTGGAAGCCAGTGCAAGGACTGAAGAATTGGAATTGGAGTAATGTGGTCAGTTCTTTTAGTTTTTGTTAGAATCCTAGCTGCTGCATTTTGTATCATCTGAAGCTGTTTAATAGTCTTTTTAGGAAGGCCTGTGAACAGTCCATTGCAGTAATCAACCCTGCTGGAGATAAATGCATGAATGAGTCATATTTTGACATCAGCCCTCTGAGTCTGGCAATATCTTTGAGGTGGTAAAAAGCTGATTTAGTTGTCGCTTTCATGTGGCTGTTGAAATTTAGATCACTGTCAAATTAATACACCAAGATTTTTAACTGTATCCTTTGCCTTCAACCCTTTTGTTTAAAGGAGAGTGGCAACCCTAAGTCTTTCCTCCTTTTTACCAAATATAAATACTTCAGTTTTTTTTTTGTTCAGCTGAAGAAAATTTTTAGACATTCAGGTGTTGATTTATTCTATACACTGACACATAGATTCAAGAGGACCATAGTCGTTTGGTGACAGAGCTCAGTAAATTTGTGTGTCATCTGCATAGCTATGATATGAAATCAATTATTTTGGATGATTTGTCCAAGTGGGAGCATATAGAGGTTGAATAATATTGGCCCTAAGATCGACCCCTGGGGAACACCACAGGTCAAGGACGTTGGTGTTGAGGTACAGTTTCCGATGGCAACAAAGAAGCTCCTTTCTTGTAGATATGATTTTAGCCAGCTGATAACTATGCCTGTAAATCCAACCCAGTGTTCTAGTCTGTGTAGTAAAATATTGTGATCAACAGTGTCAAATGCTGCACTAAGGTCCAGTAGCACTAGGACTGATGTTTTACCTGAATCTGTGTTTAGGCGTATGTCATTGGAAACTTTAATGAGAGCTGTTTCAGTGCTGTGATTTGCCCGAAAACCAGACTGAAAGTAATCAAAATACCCATTTGATGTTAGAAAGGTGGTTAATTGATTAAAGACTACTTTTTCAATAATTTTGCCAATAAAAGCTAGATTGGAAATGGGCCTGTAATTGTTTAGCATGGAGGCATCCAGGTTATTCTTCTTGAGAAGTGGCTTTACAACAGCTGTTTTCAGTGACTTAAGAAAAGTGCCAGACAGCAGTGATACATTTACAATTTGAAGGACATCCGCCGTTATGAGATGAAAAACAGTTTTGAAGAAATTGGTAGGCAGAGTGTCTAAGACACATGTGGAAGAGCTGAGATTCTGTACCGTTTTTTTAAGTGTTTCGTAGTCTATCAAGCTGAACTCTGACATTAAGTTTAGTTTCCCTCTGTTTGTTGCTGGAAGTTCAGGTTGTTGAATTTGTAATTGAGCAGATATGTTGAGTCTGATTTTGTCAATTTTACCTTTAAAAAAAGGTGAAAACTCATTGCATTTATTAGTTGAGAGAAGTTCAGGCGCTAATGGTGAGGGGGGATTTGTTCATTTATCAACAGTTGAAAATAGAATACGAGTGTTATTTGAACTTCTATTGATAATGGGCTGTCTTGCTTTGCATATTTCAGAGTTATATGTGCGGAGCATCTCTTTATGGATTTCATAGTGGATCTGAAGTTTGTATTTACGCCATTTTCTTTCAGTCTTCTTACACTCTCTTTTTATAAGTTTAACTGCTGGATTTTGCCTCCATGGTGCTTTCTGTTTGTCCTTAACTTTCTTGAATTGTAATGGAGCAATGTCATCCATAATGTTTGCCATTTTTGCATTAAAGTGATCAAATAAGTCTTCTACAGAGTCTGACAGTTGACTTGACTTTAGTGAAAGTGCTTGCTCAAAGAGAGCACTTGTCTGATCATTTATGATTCTCCTTTTTACAATCATAGCTGTGTTTTGAGTGTGTGGGGACATAGACACATCAAAGAACACTCATGAAATGATCAGATAAGGCCAGGTTTTTAACAGCTGTAGAGACATCGAGACCCTTTGTGGTCGAGGGTATGGCCGAGAGAGTGTGTTGGCCCCTGTACATGCTGTGTTAGGGAGAAAGTATCGATTAGTGCAATGAATTCCTTGGCGTAATTGTTTTCAGGATTATCCACATGCAAGTTTAGATCCCCTGATATAACTAGACTGCATTTCCAGCGGGAACTGCGAAAGTGTGCTTGCCCTGGTCGGATCACCAACGTGAGCAGACAGTGACATACGCTATGCTGAACCTGGCTTGATCCAAGCATTCTAACAGTGCCTTTCAGTGTTGGAGCAGTGGCAATACCTCAAAAGATCAGGGCTATTCAACTATTGGCTTGCGGGTTCGTTGGATTTTACCTTTGGGCCTGCCTTCGAATTTAGCTTCTATGACTGAGATCAAATCAATAAAATAAAATGACAGCAGTGATTGGCTGCAAAGATAAATAATGTCACGCATCTTGCGCCTCTCAAACTGGGCTATCAGGTAACCTTCAGAGTAATTGACATTATGAAAGATGACCAAGGCATTAAAAAGCTGCTTGTTTGTCAGGATAATTTTTCAGTGATTCATTTTAAAAAAATATGAGCTATGAGTGTGAATGTTATATATTCCATCCCACAAATTATGTTTTACTGGTTTATTTGACAAATAATCTATATGGATTTGCTCTATAAAGACCTTAGGTCTGTTTGGGATTGTTTTGTGAGCCTGGTTTTGTTTTGAGAGCCTATTGATGTAGCCTCAGATGTATCTCAGAATAAAGGAATACTTCATATTACTCTAAACCACCGTCTGTAAATCAACTGTATACTACTGTCTACATTGCACTATATTTTTTGACCTGTCTCTGTATATTTCATCACCGTTCTATACTGTGCCTCAAATTGCAACACAGCTCAGATCTTTGGTTGCTATGAAGGCCAATCGTTCTAAATGGATGGTTGCTATGACCAAAGGCCAGTTCTATCTCTGCCGTTGTCAAGCTGGCATATCGTAGAATTCTGATTAACCTTATCTTATTTGAAACATCTCTATTTTACTTAGCCCACTTCCATACAGTGGGTCCCATTAAGAAGTGGCCACTTCATTCGCGCTTACCGTGATTCACACAACAGCATTATTAAATTAATCTGTCACCATATGCCTATGCCTACGTTTGCAAAGAAAACATTTTAATTTGATTCACATGAAACGTTACATTTAATGTACATGTTGACAATGAGTAGGCTAGTTCTGGTTGTTGATGGTGTTATTGCATCCTTTAGTTATCCCAGACAGCAAAATATATTTGGGCCAGATTTGGTCCAGATCTTCATTAGCATTTGGCGCAGATCCTCTAAACGGACCTGCCCCGGGGTCATTTCTTCCAACGGGCCAATACCGGAACAGGTTGGAATTACGGATCAGAGACAGATCTGGGCCAGAACTGGCCCAGTACAGTAACCATGGCATTTGGTGCGGATCTGGCCCAGACTCATATTCTACATCTGGGGCTCATCTGTCCCTGGTCTGTGATTCATATTTAAGCTATCAGAGAATTAAGACCCACACAATTTGTAATTTTCAAAATTGTTTTTTATTTTAGAAAAGGCAAAAGAGAACACTGTGTTCCCTAGACTAAGCTTCGGCCTAGGCCTACAACATAACACAAACCAATATGTGAAATATAAGGCTTATGTTGATAAACAAACTCCGCTAAACGCACTGAAAGAAAATGTTATGTTAACATAGTCCGTTGCATCTAACCGACTGATGTCCCGATGATGATGATGACGGCGCTCAGCTGTGTGGAGGAAGGTTACTGGCAGTCTGGGGAGCACTGAAAGCACAGAACAGTTGGGCGATCCTGCAGATCAGCAGGTCGGTGGACTTTGACAGCGACAGTTTGTTGTTTCGTGAGAGTTCTTCAACGTTAGCTAGGCTACTCAATCCAGACTGCAGGGCAGGCTGCTATCATGGCAGCTCGCAGGTCAGCAGCAGTTCCTTGGTCGCGGCAGCGGCAGATCTTTCGCAGAGGCTAGTAGCTGTCCTGAGAAATATTTTCGAGCAGACGGTGAATAGCAGCGCCGTTCACGGATGGATCTCAGAGGACCAGGGCAAAAACTAGCCCAATGGACTAACGTTAAAGTTAGGCATCAATCTGCGATTCTTCCTCACTGCTCCTGTGAGACGTACAAAAAGCACACAAAGCAAAGAAACAAAGAGTAAATATTAGATTCAACATCCAAAGATTATTTATTTTATAACAGTATAGTATGCCAACAACGCATTGCATTCCAAACCGGATAAACTGGAGGACAGCGACAATTCTTGTGGATCTTCGATAAAAAGCCTAGTGTTTACAGCCAAGTTTTTCCACTCTAAATCCATTTTAAACAGGCTTAAAAAACGCTGGCACAAAGACGGTGCAGCCTGTAGTCTTCCACTCGGCATAATCACATAATGCAGAGTTGCAGGTTTATGTGGGGGAAAAGTGTTCCGTTAGTTGTGGCGCGTCAGGTCTGCACAGCTCCTGTGGATCTGGCCCACACCCGCCGGGCGGACTCGATTCAGTTGTGGCGCGTCTGGTCTGTGAAGCTGCCCCGGATAGGTGCCGCACCCGCTGGATGGACTGGCGCAAAGTTGGTGCAGATCTGCATAGTGAGTGCGACTGCTGCGCGAATCTGCTGATTCAAAAACGGATCTGGCACAGATGTAAATGCTGTCTGGGATGCCTACAATGCAAGTTCCCTTGCGATTGGAAGCTCCTGTAGACAATAGTAGACGCATTTCAAAACATCGCGTTAGGAGTCCTCGCCACTTCTTTTAAGCTGTCACAGACTTAGGTGCTACTTTTAGGGCTAAAGTGCTTCATGAATTACTGTTAGTAAAAAAAATAGCAGTCCTAAAGTTACAAGTGACGAAGTTACGAGTGCAAGCATCTCATATCAAATGACCATGGCATTACGCTAAACAACATAAATCCCAATTAGCAACATACATCCGCTCCCTATAGCTAGCCACACAAGAAATTAATGATACTAAATCTCTGCACATTTATGTTGACCACTACAACATGACTCATTATGTCTGTAAGGTTAACTGTATAAAACACTTACTTTCATAAAGGACACACACCATCCAGCACATACACATGGAAACCGATATTTTAGGTTCTTGGCCACAAACTCAAAACGTGTCTCTCTGAAGCCCTGTTCTAGAATCTTTGCTCTGAAGGCTGCGTTGCTAGGCAACATCAAATAAACTAAATGAGTCTTTCAGTATTAAATGTGTAGGCCTACGTGTGATTCCGAATGGATGTGTGTGGTTTGCAATTAGAATAAACAAGAAATAACATTTCCAATAATTTCCCATTATAAATTGCATAATATTTGCACCTTCCTTACTTGTGAAGCTCACATAATTCTAATGATGTCACCGTATGTATGTGAAATGTTATTCAACGTTGCCACCTAGCGTTCAGATGTATTTAACATTAACGTGACATTTCTTGCTTGTGTCGTCGACTCCATGCTTTGAGGAAAACAATCTTTTTATCATAGTTTCCTCTTCAATGAGCGATTACCAGGTCGTTTTTGTAACAGAGATGGCTGTTTATTGTCCCTAGGTTTACAGAAACACCTATTCATATTAATACGTATGAAAATCAAGTTAACACTGCCGACCACTGTTTGTCTATTACATGGCCCAGAATGCCTTGCATGTCTTTACAACAAAACAACACAGTAAAACCTAAATGCCCGTAAACATATGAATTTGCATACTTAATACATACATTAATTTACATACATTTTTAATAATACTCTCCCATCATGATATTTAACAATAATGAAACATTTATTTTGAATACCGTCAATGTGAAAATAACTGTACTACGTCAGCAATAAATAGCTAATGTTCTCCTTGCCATTTCAGTTCATAAGTCCATACTATCCCATGGCTGAGCAAGGATTTCATGATTGGGCAGGGCTGCCCAGTGGTGTGCATACTTGGAAGGCATTGTGATAGAGGTTGTTGCTGCTTAAGAGAACCTTCTGAGTGGAAAGAGGGAGGCCGTGAAGGTGTCATGCGCACCTTTGGTGCTAAGGGTCTTGGGGTACTAAAAAAAACGCGCAGTTGAAGGTCTTGGTCTACTAACAAGGTGGGATGTGATGGGTATACCGTTGAAGGTCTTGGTTTACCAACAAGGTGGGATGTTGATGGGTATACAGTTGAAGGTCTTGGGCTACTAACAAGTTGCAGGGCTACTGGCAGCAGTCCTTCCATTCTTGCAGGGAAAATCATGTGCTGGGGTGGGGATGGTGATGGGTATATAGGGGAACCTGGGGAGTTTGAGTGGGTGGGGGAGTGTTGGGATGAGGATGGATATACAGGGGGGTTTGGGTGGCCTGGGAAATTTGATCGGGTGGGGACGTGATTGGGTGTAGGTGGTGATGGGAAATCAAGGAAGATGGGGTTGAATATTGGTTCAGAGTCTCCATCTGCCTGCTGAGGCCCTGGGGAGTTTGTTGCAGACGCTCCGCTTTCAGCATGTATTCCAGTAGTGTATTCCAAGTTGTTGTGTCTTTGTGGTGACAAGGAGTCGACGGAGGTGGGGAGGGGTATTGGTACTGGTGTTACAACATGACCCTTCCTTTCTGATAGCCCCTCAGCAGCTTTGATAGGTGCTATCTCCTCATGCTCATCGCATCCATTTGTTTGCTGAGATTCCAGGGAGTTTGATGCCAGTGATTGACTTTGACTCATTTTAGCAGCACCCATCTTATCTTGTCCAGTGGACATGGCTGGGCATTGAGCTGGTTGTTTATGTTTCTCCAAGGTCTGCATTTCAGTGGAGGCTACAAGGTGATTACCAGAGGGCCCCACAGCAGGGGGGGGGGTGTTGGGAACATGCCCTCTGTTTCAGCCTGTGCAGAGTGTTTTGGTTTAGCTGAGATGTTGATGTCATCCGCTTGTTCCGTCTGTATGGCCACTGAGCGCTTATCAGAGGCTCGGCTCAAGGTTGGCAGGAAAAATGTTGGGTGCAGGAGAGAGAGGTGATAGTATTCGGTTAAGATCTTGGCCCCAGTCCAAGTCAGCTCTGTACTATTTGGTCTGAAGTATTCCCTGCGATTCCAAAAAAGGTTAAAATTGTCAATAAAATTCATTCCAACTGAAAAGCATGTTTTTGCGAGCCAGGTGTTTAAACTGAATAGTCTGGAAAATACAAAGCTTCCCTCTGCTGGGAGTGGGCCACTGATGAAAATTTGTATTCCAAGCTCATATAGGGCTGAGAAAAGTTCCTTGAAATCTTCTTTGACATACAGCTGTTCTCTGTAGATGTCATTTGCTCCAACATGCACAATGCGACATGCGCTTGATAGTTGCATATTTCAACACCAGTTCTGCAAGCTTGTTTTTTGTGTCAGACACGGAAGCATTTGGAAAACAACATACAATCATCCTTTCCCCATTTATATGTCTCACAGCAGAGTAAGCCTAGAACGAGGGTTGTGGGATGAATAGGTGCTGCTTCTTGTCTGTGCCCATCTTTCTATTGTTGTGGTTTGATCGCTGCCTGCTTTGGGTCTGTTCCCTGGGAAATTCCTCTGTCACGTCCCGGAGGCATTCAAATCTGTTCCATAGTGTTAGGGGCTGTGGGCTTCCCTTAGAGCCACAAGCCCTGTAGTAGTTTGCTGATCTGTCTGTATTTCTGATACGAGGCTTGAAGTTAACATCTGAATAATTCCTGGCGATGGCATAATCAGGGAACATGCCTGTCACACTCCCAGTAAAGTCATCACAAAACGCAAAAGGAACATTTCTCTGTGCTAACAACATTGCAGCTTGTATCACATTTTCTGCCTATTGGTCCTTTCGTGATGAAGGATGAAATCGCCTGTGTGCCCTTATGTGCCTCTTCTGCGCGATGGTGCCGCTGTGTTTTAAAGGTGCTCTAAGTGATGTTATGCCGTTTCTAAGCTAAAACATGTTTTGTTACATACAGCAAACATCTCTTCACCATCTGCTAGCTGCCTGTCCCCTGAATACACTGTAAAAAATGTGGTCTCTGTGAACACCCCAGGCTCCAAAAATGGCAACAAAAACATGGTCCAGCCTGGACCATGAAACATAACAAACTGTTCCAGCCAATCACCGACAGTTGCACGGGAGGGAGGGGCGAACTAGCTTTCTGTTTCAAGTCAACAGAAGTGCCGTTACCCAACATCGCTTAGAGCACCTTTAATGTGCTTGGTAATGTCATTTTTCCCGCCGTCCAGCATTGTTGAAATTTACAGCTATATTTTGATTTCTTTACGGGAACACCACCTTCACCTGCCATTTCTATCGGTTCGCTTTTGGGTTTAAACTTTCCACAAAACTTGTGCAGAGATCAACTGTACAACTAGATAGATAGATACTTTATTGATCCCCACAGGGAAATTCAACTGGGTTATAGATTGCCATAGATTGACAAAATTGTATATGGTGTGTGGATTTTGTGAATAGAATGCGCAACTGGTCAACATTTGATAAAAGCATCGGCCCGATTATTGAGATGGAGTTTGGGCCATGCAAATTACGGGAGTTTCCCGGGAGAAATAACAATCCGGACCGGGAGATAGGGCTCAAAAACGGGGAAAAAAACGGGAGTGTTGGAAGGAATGGTACTCATTGTAGAACCTTTTAATGGCCACTGGCCAGACTGTCCAGCTCGATATGGCAAGTTAAATTAAAGGGTCATATTATGCAACTCACTTTTTCTGTGCTTTTGTACGTATGAAGGGGAAAACGGCTGAAACGTTTGATAAGCCAGTCATCAACAATCGTGGAATATCGGCGCTGTCGCTAAATAGGTTTCACATTCCCTTTTAATTATTGATATCCTCCAGTACCGTGGTCTCCAACACGGTGCCCGCGGGACGGCTATGATGCGCCCCCAGCGCACCTTCTAAAAATAGCCAACAGGTCACCTGCAGATCACGCTCTAAAAACACGCTCCATTGTGAAGTTTTCAATAGATATTTAAGTCTAGACCAGAACCATTTTAAGAATGTATGTAGCCATACATCTGTAACATTAAAATTATATTGGTGATACCCTACAAATTGTAGCTGCGTTAAATTTTCAGCCTTTGGCTCCAAATCCGTTTCCCATTCAATCTTTAAACAACAACGGAAGCAGAGCGCAAACATGCTGCTCGCACGCATAGACAGTAAAGGGGAAAAACTTGTTTTTTTGTTCAAAAAAATTAGATTAGATTCCCCATGCAAACTTTAAAAGGAACAACCTGAACAAAAATGTTGGTAGTGCTGCATATTGATATTAAAGTATTGAAGAATCAGATGAAAATACAGTTGCTTAATATATAAAGACTTATAGGACTACACAATATTAATTATTTAAAAGTAAAAACTATCACATAGGCCTCGCAAAAAAGGGGTGAGGGTCTGTTCATTTCAAATGAGTAGCCCTCCATATGATTTTGGGTCTTCAGGTAGCCCTCATTCCCAAAAAGGTTGGAGACCCCTGCTCTAGTAAGACTACAGTTGTCATTATAGATGTAGGCTGTTGCATAACTTAGTAGTATTTGTGCATGTTGCATGTTCATCTGCGATAAAGGCAAATAAAGAGCACCTGCAAATAAAGGCATAAACTTATGATCAACTAATGTTGTTGCGCTGCATTGCCTGTAAGATTCGTCAACTGACGATACACATTATAAATGTAGTTGCCGTGGAAAACCCTGGTAGAAACACATTTTCACCATTAATTTACTCTTGTTACGATCGTGAGTGTGAAAGATGTCGTACGCAACATTGTTGTGCATATTCAAGGTTTGTACACGAGGCCCCAGGCAATTCACAAATGTATGTAGCCACAATGTTATCCTACGTTGCAGCGACCAATGCAGTACGTGCTCACAACATAACTGTGTTAGGTGGGTGCCAGGGACACCAGTACAATATTTTGCCAGTGAAAGCACTGTGCTAGATATTTACTTGTTTCAAATTTCAGTAATCTCAAAGTCCAGTAAATCCACTATTTTCAGATGGAAACCCTAGGAGTCTGATTGTTATATAAGTGTGACCCCAGTGTATGTTAATTAAAACACTAGGGGGGAAGGGGTTACAGCTTCTAGTTGATTTCTTCCTTATTCTTCTACCTGAGCTCATTGTAGTGTTGAGTAAAGACAGTGTATTCCATCAGAACTCAGAAGGCAGTCTACTCATTCTTCATGATGGCACCAGCATCCTTAGCAGTCATGTCTTATTTGCCAAGACACTGACAGTTTTAATTGAATTAAACTGGAGTGCTTTGTGATATGTGTACAAAAATATGTCTACACGGTGTTGTGAAGCCACTGTGAGCATATCTTACTACAATCTGCAATCAGAGGAGGACCATAAAAAAAGCCTTAAGGAGCTCTATCCATAAAGATTGGTGCTCTGAACCATAAAAACAGGCAGTAATTGATAGCTTTTATCTGCTGTCAATCAATAAATTGTGGGTCTTTTTTTCCTTCTCCTTGTTCCATTTCCCACTCTGCATGCAGTCCTCAGATCTGGCCAGCTCTACAAAAGGCACCCTATTGTTAGGCGAGGTCAATAAATTGATGAGGAAAACGAAGGGGAGGACTCTGGATGTCATCAGGCTGGATGCTGATGAGGAACAGCATTACTCACACTGATGTCCTCATGCCTGACAGAGACCCATTTCCTCTTCCTCTTTCTGTGGCCAGCGCAATCCTTTTTTTTTTTTTTTTAAAGAGCCGAGGACATGCAGTACACTATAGACTTTGTTTTTAAGGTCAAATGTGAGTTATTGAAGGTCATCTGAGCTACCAGTGAGGTCTTTGGTGCTACTGGGTGTATTATTACATAGCAAGACTGCGTAACAGTAAGAGGCCAATGTAACCTGAGGTAAAGGTGTGATAACCTCACAGTGCTCTGGATCAATAGGATCAATATGTCAGACTGTATTACACAGACACCACCTCATAGGAGCCCCATCCCAATGTTTCTTCTCTAGATGACAATATGAGAGCACAGCTAAAGAAAGCAGGTCTTTTCTATAGGGTACCGTATGAATAGTACATGCATTCTCTTTGAAGATGCTTTGATGACAGGTCAGGAACACACAGAATCTATAAACTCAGAAGGAATATTTTGCTTTAAATTCACTTAGAGGTGGGCCAGGAAAACAAAAACCGAGGCCACACATGCAACATAATCGTCACTGCTTTTTTTTGTTTCACCGTGTGAACTCTCAGCTGCAAGAGGTGTAACCCTCGAGTCATTATGAGCAGACTATCTCCTCTCCTTTCACTCACATCGGTTTGTTTGTTAGCAATATGACATGAAAACTTCTGCCCTGATTTTCATGCAGCTTGGTGTAGCACAGGCCAACTAAGAATCCATTACACTTTGGAACAAATCGGACTTGAAGATGCAATGTTGCACTATTTTCCTTTTGCTTTCACTCCCATTGTGAGATACTGGTGCTATGACTGTGGAGGTGGCCACTCTCTCTCGAGTCCAAGCTAGAGAACAGCATGTACTGTACAAACAAGGTTTTCTTCAGTCCGATTTCTTCCGTTTTCTTCAGCCTGACGAGCCAAAGCTAAATTATTAGGTGGTGGACTGTGCCACTGCTTTGCCACAGCGTCCAACATCTCTGCCAGTGTTCAGCGGCATTTTTACAGCATTCAGCCTCCATTTCTTATTTCTTTTCCCCTTATTCGTCTCCATGGGCTACAAACCAGGAAATGACTTCAATCAATCATGCCGTGGGGCGAGCGAGACGAGACTTCATTAGGTCAACAACTGAACTGGGACACAGATCGTCATCCCCTCCATTATGTTTGTGTTTTTGCTGTTGCCTTCCAATGCCCTGTCATACAAATGACAACAAGATTGCAGCACTTGATACATCACGGAGACTTGGGAATGACCAGAGAGCCACTCACCTACCAGTGCACTGCACAAGATTTATAGGTGAGCAGGCTGTGTTGAAGGCCCTTTTTCACATAGTGGTGGATATGCACTGTATTGATCTTTGAAAATGATGCAGCTGATTTCAGAGTTGTTTCTTTTTGTATTATTATTATCCATGCCCAGATTTGAAGCGGAGTATTCAGTCATAGAAAAATGATGCTGTCTTGCAGTCTTGCCCAGTATGATGGGAACCAAATGGACTCCACTTTGATTCATTGCTTTGAATTATGTTGAGCAGGAAACATAGGCGTGGGTGGAGAATGAGGAGAGTGTTTACACACTGAGATAGTTTAACAACAACGTTAGAGAGTCCAGCTGACTGAAGTAGATTAGGCCCAGTGGGGGTGGAGTTGAAGACTGCAATGACAATCATTTATTTTCTTTAATTTCCTTTTTCTTTGCTTGCAGTTTGCACCATATTCTCCTCCAGAAGAGAGAGGTCAGTGGTGTTTTTGTTTTGTTGTTGTTGTTTTGTTGTTGTTGATTTTAGTAATTAATTATTTAGAATACTCCAAATCACAAATTACTACTGCTATTGTAAAATTGTTTCCACAGGTTACATGAAAGTCACTGACCAGCTTGAGCTGACTTGGCTGCTGTTTTTCATCACTCTTGTTAGTTCTGTGATCAGAGGAACTCTTATATGAGTTATTGTTGTTTCTAATTACTGTATGGCCATTGGCATAATTCTTATGGAAAACTTCAAACAAACAAACAGTGATTATTACTATACTATTATTAGCACGTAGCCCAATGTAAACAACCTCATTCCTGCACCTAATTCTCTCTACTCTGTGCACTCGAGAGCCGTTCTCCCTGCGTGGACGCTGGCTCCATATTGTCAGTCTAACACCGCTGTGACATACCCACCCTGCAGAGGCTTCCAGAGTCATGCCTGTTCACACGTACGGACTCTGCTGCTGTCTCTCGTCCACTCACTCTCTCACTCTCTCCCGCCCGCCGTCCTCTCTGTCGCTTTCTCCCTGGTCTCTCACTGTATTCTCCACTCCCTCTCCCTTTCTCTCTCTCTCTCTCTCTCTCTCTTTCTCCCTCTCTCTCCCTGTCCCTGTCTCCCTCTCTCTCTCTCTCCCTGTCTCTCCCTGTCCCTGTCTCCCTCTCTCTCTCTCTCCCTGTCCCTGTCTCTCCCTCTCTCTCTCTCCCCACTCTCACCATCTGTCCCTGTCTGTCTGTCTCTCTCTCTCTTTTTCTCTTCTTTCCACATCTCTCTCTAGCCTGTTTTCCTGGGCCTGTGGGGGTTGCTCTTCCAGCCTCCCAGCTCCCTGGCATCCTCCCGCTGCTCCCTCCTCAGTGCTCCTGCACGGTGGACAGCTTGACAGCAGGGAAACTGACCATCATTTTCCCCTCGAGTGCACACTTTCCCACCCCTGGGCTTCGAGCTGGCAGGAGCCTCTGCGTGCTTTTTTTCCCTCTTGTTTTTGTTTCTTTTTTTTACTTTTGTCAAGGAGCATCAGGAGAATGTTTTTGTGTGTGTGTGTGTGTGTGTACTGTACCTTTAAAGTAAACTCATGAAGTGGCTACTTCAAGGATTGAAGTCAAACTTACCTGCTAGTTAACAGTTAGCATATGTTTGTTTGGGCATTGTAGCTTCTTACAATATTGATGTATCTAGCTTGCTAATAAAACATGTTTTTGTTTTATCAAACTAAATGTGATGTGTCTTTGGTTCGATGCTGGCAAGGTATCTGAATGCATGCATTGGGGTGGCATTGCATTGTATCCAGAATGTCAATCCTCATTTTCTAAGTGGCTTTGGATGAAAGTGTCTGCTAAATGAATAATTGTAAATGTGTAGATGACTAACGCGGCATAATGACATCTCTTCTTATGATTATTGCTGGATCTCTCTATAAAAAGGCCATGTGTCTCACTTTCTCTACTTTACTGTTTAACTCTCTAGTTTTCTGTTCCAGGTTCTAGAATTGTCTCTGTGCTGCTGCCAGAGCCATATGTATGATAAAGTGCTATATATGAATTTGACTTTGACTTTGTTTCAGTTTCTAGAATCGTTGCTGTTCCTCCCGTCAGTGCCGTGTCCAGACTCCATTCTGACCTCTATCGTCCTGTCCTGACCTCTACTATGTGGACGGCTCATTACCCAGGAAGGTGTGTCCACTCAGCAGACAACGAGGCTGTTTCTTTAACACGGACGACAGGACAGAGAAACGCTGATGGCTGAAGCTCTCTATGTACGCAGCCCCTCGTGCTTTTTTTAAACCTCAGTCTTCCACGCTGTCTTTCTGTCTCTCCATCTCACTGCTTCTCTGCCTAACGCTGGAAAAGATAAAGGTGCTAAAAACGGTTCTTCAGAGAGATGCCACAGAGGAATCTTCTGCACTGCTTCAAAGAATCTATAACCTGATACAGTTCTCAAAATAAATATTTCAGTACCCTTATGGCTTGGCTTATGCCTTGTATGGCTTGTGTCTGTCTGTATGTCTCACTGTCTGTCTGTCTATCTCCTTGTCACATGTCTATAAATGTCTATCTGATTCTCCTCTTCTCTGTATTTCCCCACTTGTCTGTCTCTTGTAGTCTGTCTGTCTCTCTGTCTGTCTCTTGTAGTCTGTCTGTCTCTCTGTCTCTTGTAGTCTGTCTGTCTCTCTCTGTCTCTTGTAGTCTGTCTGTCTCACTGTCTCTTGTAGTCTGTCTGTCTCTTGTAGTCTGTCTCTATGTCTGTCTCTTGTGGTCTGTCTGTCTGTCTGTCTCTTGTAGTCTGTCTGTCTCTCTGTCTCTTTGTAGTCTGTCTGTCTCTTGTAGTCTGTCTGTCTGTCTGTCTCTGTCTGTCTGTCTCTTGTCTGTCTCTCTTGTAGTCTGTCTGTCTCTTGTTGTCTGTCTGTCTGTCTCTCTGTCTGTCTCTTGTAGTCTGTCTGTCTGTCTGTCTGTCTGTCTGTCTCTTGTAGTCTGTCTCTGTCTGTCTCTGTCTGTCTCTTGTAGTCTGTAGTCTGTCTGTCTCTCTGTCTCTTGTAGTCTGTCTGTCTCTCTGTCTGTCTCTTACAGTCTGTCTGTCTCTTGTAGTCTGTCTGTCTCTCTGTCTGTAGTCTGTCTGTAGTCTTTCTGTCTGTCTGTCTCTTGTAGTCTGTCTGTCTCTTGTAGTCTGTCTGTCTGTCTCTTGTCTGTCTGTCTGTCTCTCTGTCTGTCTGTCTGTCTCTGTCTGTCTCTTGTAGTCTGTCTGTCTCCTCTGTCTGTCTCTTGTAGTCTGTCTGTCTGTCTCTTGTAGTCTGTCTGTCTCTTGTAGTCTGTCTCTCTGTCTGTCTCTTGTAGTCTGTCTCTGTCTCTTGTAGTCTGTCTGTCTTGTAGTCTCTCTCTGTCTCTTGTAGTCTGTCTGTCTGTCTTTATCTCTGTCTGTCTCTTGTAGTCTGTCTGTCTGTCTCTTGTAGTCTGTCTGTCTGTCTCTTGTAGTCTCTGTCTGTCTCTTGTAGTCTGTCTGTCTCTTTGTCTGTCTGTCTCTTGTAGTCTGTCTCTCTGTCTCTTGTAGTCTGTCTGTCTCTTGTAGTCTGTCTGTCTGTCTTTATCTCTGTCTGTCTCTTGTAGTCTGTCTGTCTCTGTCTCTTGTAGTCTGTCTGTCTCTCTGTCTCTTGTAGTCTGTCTGTCTCTTGTAGTCTGTCTCTCTTGTAGTCTGTCTGTCTGTCTCTTGTAGTCTGTCTGTCTCTGTCTGTCACTTGTCGTCTGTCTGTCTGTCTCTTGTAGTCTTTCTGTCTCTGTCTGTCTCTTGTAGTCTGTCTGTCTTTTGTAGTCTGTCTCTTGTTGTCTGTCTGCCTGTCTCTCTGTCTGTCTCTTGTAGTCTGTCTGTCTGTCTCTTGTAGTCTGTCTGTCTCTTACAGTCTGTCTGTCTCTTGTAGTCTGTCTGTCTGTCTCTTGTAGTCTGTCTGTCTGTCTCTTGTAGTCTGTCTCTGTTCTCCGCTGCGCTTCATTTGCTTCTGTTCCCTCCTTATCATCATATTAATGAGCATCTTCTGTGCACACACACACACACACACACACACACACACACACATATATACACACTACCCTATAAAAACAAACAGGCACCCACAGCACAGACACATACTACCCTATACAAGCACACATACACACACACACACACATATACACACTACCCTATACAAACAAACAGGCACCCACAGCACAGACACATACTACCCTATACAAGCACATACACACACACACACACACATATACACACTACCCTATACAAACAAACAGGCACCCACAGCACAGACACATACTACCCTATACAAGCACATACACACACACACACACATATACACACTACCCTATACAAACAAACAGGCACCCACAGCACAGACACATACTACCCTATACAAGCACATACACACACACTCACACACACAAGATGCACATTGCACAAGCTCATACATAATGCTTGTATACAGTATAGTCTTTGTGCAAATGTACTGTATGCCGATGGCAACTTGGCATTCTTGACTACCTAGTGGACTAGGTGTGGGAGAGATTTGGTTTGAATATGTATGTATTATATGTATGTATGAAATCGAGATGATATGTCTCAGGAGGGGTTTATCCGGCCAATAACATTGTCAAAAAGTAAAATATGCACTAGGTAGCCTATACACACACACACACACACACGTGCGCACACACAAACAACCACTTTAGCAACATTTTATTTATGGCTATGATGCTGTAATGTTGAAGAGTTTTAATGTTGAAATGCCTTTACTGTATACTTGTATATTTCAGAAGCAGTAGGAAGAAAATAAAACGCTTGAAACCCCATTTTGACATAATATTGGATATGAGCTGTGTTGTCCATGGAAAGTTTAGCTGCATCCTCTGTGGTTAGAGCAGAGCCAGTGGAGAGAAGCGTGTGCAGCTCAGACTGTGTGGTCAGCAGAACGCCCAGACACAGCACAGAGGACTGTATTGAGGTCGGACGCTGTTTTCAGCAACTATGGCAGCCACAGGAGAGACAATCGTGTCGAGTCTAGACACCGTCGTCAGCCACCTCCACGTCATCACAGAGGACTTCATCTCCACTCTGCTGCCCCTCTCTGCTCTGACGTCCAGAGGTCTGCTCTCCTCTTCTGCTCCTCAGGTTTGACCGCACCACAGTAGAGACCCGCCCAAGCAACTATGGCAGCCGCAGGGGGGATTGGAAGGGCTGTACTATGAAGCGAGGTAACTAACGCGGGTAACTATGGCAGCCGCAGGGGAGATGGGAGGGCTGTACTACGAAGCAAGGTTACTAACACGGGTAACTATGGCAGCCGCAGGGGAGATGAGAGGGCTGTACTACGAAGCAAGGTTACTAACACGGGAAACTTTGGGAGTAACCAGGGGTGCTGTGGTGCAACTGGCTACAGCGCCCAAACCATATTCAGATCCACGTGCCCATGGGGACCTGGCTTGGAGTCCCACTCGGGTCATTTCCCGATCTCTCTCCACCACTCCCTACACTGTCCTATCAGATTAAAGGCATAAAAAGCCAAAAACATATTTTAAAAAGAAAACAATTTTGGCAGTAACCACTGATATAACCACTGATACACACACACACACACATATTAATCTAGTCACAATAACACAAAAATGTTTATGCACACAGGCACACACACATACAGTACATGTCTACATATGTTCAAAAGTGCATACCATAGACACACACTTAAACAAGCAGATTTATGCCCAGATATGTTCCCATGCACATGTGTTGAACACACACACACACACAGTATATTCACACACACACACAGGGCTTTCTGTGTCTTTCTTACCTGTGCTCTTTCATAAGAGCCACTCCACTCCAGGTCTCCAAGGCAACCAGAAAACCTTTCCCTCTCTCTCTCTCTCTCATCTCTTCTCTCCCTCTTCTCTCTCCTTTCTCTGATGACAGCTCCACATCTTGCCTAATGAAGCCGCATTAAGACCGCAGGCCACGGCACTGTTGAGATTCAACACACATATGGGTACCCCTCCGGTTCAATGCTCACAGCTTGCTAAATAAATAAGTGAAAGAATGAATGAATAAATAAATAAATAAATAACGACCAGTCTCTCCAACGACTCCCGCTCCCTGGTCTCCAGAGATCATATCTAGGTCAGATTATTTGGCTAATTAAAACGAGCGACAGTCTCTTTATTGGCTTTTGTGAGTGTGTGCTGCACCACGGTGAGGATGGAGGATGCTTCTCCAAATCATCCCCAGAGATGACGGAGCAGCCATACTGCAATAATGGAGCCCTTTCAAGAGTAGCTGTGGCGTCTAATTTCCTCCTCAAATTGAGCTTATGACTGATGCTAGACTCCAGCTGCTCCCATCTGATGGGGGATTATATTGACTGACACACGTGTATTAAAAAACACTCCTTCTCTTCTTCTCTGTGTCTGTCACTCTTTTTCTCTCTGTCTCCTATCCTCTCTTTCATTATCTGTCTCTCACTCCCACTTTCTTTCTCTCCCCCAGTACTTCAGTCTTTCTGTCTCTCTGGCGTTTCTTCTCTTTTGTAACTGAATCTCTGTTTCTGTGGCATTGTGTTGCCATAATGTACATCTTCTCTCCATTGCTTTCTCCCCCCACACACACACACACACACATTCAGTTTCAATGTCACCATTGTTCATGATCCATCTCTTCCTCTCTCCTCTCTGTTCTTCTCCACCCTCCCTCCCTCTCTCTGTTCATTACGAATCTATCTGTGCTTGAACATGTGTGCCATCCTCTCTCTCTCTCTGTACATTACGAATCTATCTGTGCTTGAACATGTGTGTCTTTCATGCCTGTCCTCATTTGCGATCTGCGTTTTCCAGAAATCGATCGCACGCCGTCCTAATTGTACGTCCAGTCGAATGTACAAAGCCACAGAAATGAGATTTAGTGGCCCAAGACACGTCCGCAAGATAGGCCTAATTGAACTAATTGCGTTGTCTTGCTGCTATAAGCGCATGGCGCTCGGTGAGGAGCTGGCGCCGGGCCAAAGCTGGGCCGGATGTGCCCCAGGTCTGGGCCTGCCGCGCAGCTGTAGGAGGGGGAGTAAAGGCTTGTGAATGAGGTGAGGCATGTGTCGACAGGGGGATGTGATTTTAATGAAAGCCTCGGAGAGGCCAGGCCTTTATTGCAGCACCCTGCAGATTGCAAAGAGAGGGAATGAAATAAATGACATGAGGAAAAGAAAAAGGAAAAATATGCAAAGGACTTTGTCCTCGGCACGGGGCCTTTTGCTCTCCGCTGCGCCAATCAAAGCTCCTGAACCGCAACGCAGACACCCGACACTCCGGCAAACGGCAAACTCAAAGGAGAAGAGGAGGGAGGGGGTCAGCTTGTATACTGTAGGATCCAGACGAAAGTGCATGCTCACATCAGATCTGACTGCTGATGGGAATGTCCAATGAGCCCCCATCTCTCTCCTTGTCAACTTTCCTCTTTAAATCAAGTGAAATAAAATACAATGAAATACATTTAAAAATCCGTCTGAAGTCCTCAGCATGGTCTTGGCCGGTCCCTGGAATAATGATGTTTTAGAAAAGAAGCTTTTATTGTATTTGTGTTAATTAGGTCCCCACAGGAGGGCTCTAGGCTGTGCAGTGATGTTTTCATCATGTGCCCAATTATCACAACACAACACTGGTGGAGAGGTGCAATCAGTGGTGTATGAACACACTCTCACACACACACACACATCAGAGGACACACACCCACTCACACCTAGTCTTTCTCTCTTTCCCTATCACTTACACACACACACACACACACACACACACACACACACACACACACTTATTGAAGCTTCAGTGTGATGTGCTCTGGAACATTCTGTTCTCTGTGCTGTTCTCCATCTTATCTTCATATACACACGTATTTATTTATTTATATTTTATTTTTATCTTGTAAGATGCAGTTTCTGATGTGAGTCCGGGGAGGGGAAAGAGACGCAGCTGACCAAATGAAAATGTCTCTCCTCGCTGCTAGATGTCCGCTCAGGGCGGCCGCTCACCATGGAGACCGTGGTTGTCTAGGCTCCCCGGCCGGTGTCGCAGCGGGAAGCTAAACAACAGACCACAGGTCCACTCAACGCCTCTGTTTCCTGCTACCTTCCTTCCTTCCTGCCTGGGCTGAGAGTGAGAGGGAGTGTTGGGAAAAGAGGAACTTCCTGCCTGGGCTGAGAGTGAGAGGGAGTGTTGGGAAAAGAGGAACTTCCTGCCTGGGCTGAGAGTGAGAGGGAGTGTTGGGAAAAGAGGAACTTCCTGCCTGGGCTGAGAGTGAGAGGGAGTGTTGGGAAGGGAGGAATTGCTCTCTGAAAGAACCAAGATAGAAACTCACACTCCCACCTGAATCGAGTCATAGAGAGCAACTTTCCTCTGAAAGAAACTGAAAGCCTTAAGCGACAATATTTTTATATAGTTAAAAAATAGAGAAAGACAGAAAGTGTGTGTGTGTTTATATGAATAATTGTGTGTGTGTGCGTAAGCGTGTTTGTATATGTGAGTAACTAAGTGACTAACTAAGTGTGTGTGTGTGTTTATGAGTAACTGAGTGTGTATGTCTGTGTGTGTTTATGTGAGTAACTGAGTTTGTGTGTGTGTGTGTGTTAATGTGAGTAACTGAGTGTGTGTGTGTGTGTGTTTATGTGAGTAACTGAGTGTGTGTGTGAATGTGGGCTGTTTGTTTCTTCCAGGAGAACCAATCAAGGTGCTATTCCGCTGTATTAAGCCCTGAAGCTATAACGATGGGAATGTTCGCCCAAATCAATACTCCAGCTGTGCCCTCCAATAATCATTCAGCCGAAGGACCCCCACACGCCCGACACCCCCTCTCCATCTCACCCAAATGGGCATGTAGGCTGAAGGAAGTTCACCCTCCCTACACCCACCCCCTCACCCAAATAGGCCTGTAGATCTGTTGTTTTTGGACACCACTGGAGCCTTGTTCAACTTCCCAATAAATCCGCCCCATTAATGTAACCAGATGGGCAGAGGAGAGATGTCAATCCTGATGCAGACGCAGAGGAGCTCCAGTCATGCCCCGGTGCCCTGCGGCCGGCCTCTCTGGCCCCCCTGCTCCAGGAGGGGGGGCTTCATGCAGACAGAGTGGGGGCAGCCCAGATACCTACAGAGTGGGGTAATGGTGGGGGGCAGCCTGGGAGGCCGGTCTGTGGATGTGGAAGGCGCAAGGAGCTGATAGGTTGGTTAGGGTTGGTTGAACCAGGGTCATCGCTGATGGTCTGATTTCAGTGTATTTTTTCGGTTGTTGTTTCATATCAAGTTTTTTGGCTGACTTGTCCCAACATTCTGCTTCAGTTGTGTATTCACTGTAGTTTGGCCCGTATAGTATTAGTTTTTGTTTGGTTGAGCATGCTTAAAAATCTTAGCAAGGTCTGAAGCTACGGACATCCACTCCAGCTTTGTGATCTACTCCTGAATTTGGCCTGAACGCACAATGCTGATGATGCATGAGTTTCAGCGGCTCGTTACGTGCCACAAGTTCCTGATTTAGACTGGCTGTTGATTGGTGGGTCATTACATAATATGGGCAGTGATGGGCAAAATGTAGTGTGCTAAGCTACAAGCTACTCTATAAGCTGCTCTCAAATGAGAAATACAGCGATTTTTCATACAGATCTCCATTTCGTGTATGTGTCACTTAATATTAATTTCTATACAAACAATTACATTTTATCGTGACTTGAAGAGCTGTAAACAGTGTTGTAAGGCTGCGTGTACAAATCCGCTTGAAGCTCCAGTGGAATTTTGAATTGCTGACGAGAATTCTCGGGATAACCTTTGATGTGCATTGAGAAAGGTTGGGAATAAGTACCCACCAGCCCAGCACTAAACTCCGAGCGTGGTAAACAAAATCAGATATTTCAGGCAGTAAAAGCCCCGGTAAGAACCAAACTAGATTTTGTTCAAATCTACACACCTATGGCTACTGAAAGATGTAAGGTTCATTTAGCAAATGTTATTTTGAAGTATTAAAAAACATTGTTGTTTTAGAATTTTCGAACGAAATGGTTGGTAATTAGCACGTTTACGATATCTATCTATCTGACAGTACTCGGTGACCCTGAAGAAACGGAGATCTATATGAAAAATTGCCAAAACCTTTAAGCTTTATTTAAGCTACATTTTCTAAGTCGCTTGCTCACCACTGAATATGGATCCTTTATCATTAGTTTGGCTGTGGATTGGTGGGGCATTATATAATATGGGGCCTTTATCACAGTGGCTGTGGATTGGTGGGGCCCTTATATATAATATGGGGCCTTTATCATTAGTTTGGATTGTATAATATGGGGCCTTTATCATTAGTTTGGATTGGTGGGGTATTATATAATATGGATCCTTTATCATTAGTTTGGATTGGTGGGGCATTATATAATATGGGGCCTTTATCATTAGTTTGGATTGGTGAGGCATTATATAATATGGGGCCTTTATCACAGTGGCTATGGTTTGGTGGGGCTTGTATATATAATATGGGGCCTTTATCATACTGTAGGGTCTGTAGGTGTCATAACCTAAGAGGGTTAAGGCTGCCAGTCTTATGACGTCATTTTCTATATTTTTGATATGTTGCTGAGTATATCATAAACAGCAAAGAAAAGTGATTGATAATGACTGACTGACTATTATTGTGTTACATGCTTCAAATGTAAAGCACTTTGAGCTGCATTCTGTGTATGAAAGGTGCTATACAAATAAAGCTTTATTATTATTATTATTATTATTATTATTATTATAACCGATGTATCACTCGGGGTGCTGAGCGTTAGCAGGGATATAAAGGAAATCCATTATTGTGTTTGATGGCTGATGTGTTCTGCCTGTTGCCCTCTGTTGACCTCTCTCAGTCCCATAAATACCTACCAGCCTCCACCTCTCCCACTTTCTCTACCTCCACCCCTTTCTATTTTCTACTCTCTCTCTCTCTCCCAGTTCTCTCTCTTTCTCTCTCCCTTCATTTCTCTTCTTCTCTTTCTCTTTGTGCCTCCATCTCTTTTTCTTTCATCTAATCTTCCGATACATCCGTCTGTTTTTCCCTCCCTCACATATCTTGTTGCTATTCGCCAACCTCCTCTCCTTCTCCAGTTCCCTCCTGTCTTCTCTCTACTCCCCCCTTCTCTCACCCAAACTCTGTCTTATTTTATGCACAGCCATCTCTCTCTCTCTCTCTCTCTCTCTCTCTCTCTCTCTCTCAGCTTGTGCGCATGGAGAATTGCCATTTTCAGACATAATGCACTTTTCAAAAAATGCACTATTCACCTAAGTCCCCCCCCCACCCACACACACACACACCCCTTCTCCCACAGGCAAAGACAGAATCTCACACGCAAGCACACATACAAGCACACACACACACAGCATCCATCAGCCGCTTGCGAGTGGCAAAACACAAAGGCAGAAAAAAAAAAAGAAGCTTTCTGGCATTCTCAGCTAATTTTGCTGCTGAGACTTGTCCATTATTTTAAGGTCCCTAAACACTGGCGCCTTAATGCAGGGGCTTACCTGGGCTTCAGCCCAGGGGCCTCGACCAATGAGGGGCCTCCTAATAATAATAATGATAATCAATAATAATAAACAACGTGTCCGTATTCGCGGCGTCATTAGCCTACTCTGGAGCTAGCCTAAATAATTGAGCACATCGTACTGCTCTACAATTACATCCATGCGTAGGCCCCCTTTGTCTTCTCCAATTCTAAAGTGTAACAAAATGTAACAAAACGTAATAAATCACAACGGCTGTAGAGGAGCTAGAGGAGAGGCTGAAACTGAGACTGACAATCATACAAACTCTGGAGATAACGTGGGTAGGATTGAAGCAACGATAAACGAATGACGTGGATTCGTGTAACTGTCCATGAAAACAGAAGGCATAGCAGGTAAATATCGTAGCAAATAGCCTGGAAATGAAACGGCTTTAAAAACATGTATTTCACTTGTCTCATTGGAGTGAACGCAGAATATGGGCTGTACCAAATGAATTAGTGATCTGCATCTCCGTTCACCAACAGCTAAGTTTGTGTTAACCCATTCGCACATATAATAGTCTATGTTATGTTTTCTCCATTGTTAACGTGAGATATGTCTCCATGTAGTGTAGTGATAATGCATAAGGTAGCCATGTTCACGTCACATGAGCCAGCTTGTTCTGTAGGCTAAAAGTATTTCTGTCCCTCCCAAACTGCGTTAAACTGGTGAATAGGCTGAATAATGTTATGTGTCGGGTCGGATCGCGGGCCGGGTATCATTTAATCATAATTAATATTTGCGGTTGGGGTTGGCTTAAAAAACATATAGCCCAGGGGCCTCGGGTGGTATTAAGGCGCCCCTGTCCCTAAATCTAAATGAGATGCGTCCTTTATTTTAAGGTCCCTAAATGAGATGCGTCCTTTATTTTAAGGTCACTAAATGAAAACCACAGGTCACTGGAGTTCTGTTTACCCACGCCACTGAGAAGTGTCCCATCTTAATGAAAGGAAAACATTTTATTTATTTATTTTACCACACACACACACACACACACAGTCAGGTGTCCTTCGCTGTCTGCTCTTCTGGCCTTTGGGACTGGAGGCCTGAGCTTTTGTGGAGATCAGAAGGACGCCGCTGCCTCTCCTGGAGATTGCCTCAGAGCGTTCACTCGGCGGGAAATGGCTGGGAATATGAAGCGGAGTGAGTCTTAAATGTATGAAATGAGAGTGATCACTAGTGGGTGGGGGAGGTGAGAGAGACTGACTGTAGGTGAGGTGTAAAAATAGAATTACTGCTAGCACACACACACTGTCTCTTTTTTTAACCCACACTTGAAACCTATTCTACATACACCTTGAATAATAAATGAGCTGGGAGGACATGAAATGAAAATTAAAACGGATTCTTCTGGAACCATTTGCAGTCTCTGACCCAGAACTGCTGTATATTGGACACTGCTGCACACACTGCTGAATTGTATTTTTTTTCATGATGTGTGAATAACACACACGTCACTTGGCAAAGGTGATACCATGAGGAAAAGAAAGCGCATACTGTACATTTACATCACTGGCTCATCAGCTACAGTGAAAGCAGCTTACTTGCTCAAATAGCTCCTCTGTTGTTTAAGCCTGGCTAACGTCAGACCTCATCTCATTGAGATGGGGTCTGGGAACTACAAGTTAATTTTATCGTATTTGAAACGTGGGTTACGAATGCCCAGAGCCGTTTATTGGGCGCTACGAATGTCTATCTAATGCGTCCGTACGTAGCTCAGAACGGCTTCGGTGTGTTGTCATCGTCTTGCTGTCCCCCGTCCGTTCTGTGATTGGTTCCTTCGTTGAGGTGAAAACGAAGTCCATAGAATCCAGGCTGCCTAGCAGCGTGAATAAAATTGCGTGCGCAAGGCAGCATGGGAAAATCCAGGCTACTGTTGTTCCTGCTGGTGCTGGAACCCAAGTGAGCCATATGGCTTTGTTTCAAAGCCGGCCTCCATCTGGGTCTGGTGGAGAGGCAGTGACAAAAGAACTCTGCAGGGCCTGTCCCTGGTGATCAAGCAAAGATGGCACTTCCTGAAGGGGCTTAAAATGCTGGAGTAATGCCAACATCTTCATAATGGAGATAGATCATATGTATTCATTTTAGCATTTATCTTCAAGTCTACCAAGCAGACTTTGTGTGTGTGTGTGTGTGTGTGCATCTGTGTCTGGGTGTGTGTGTGTGTGCGATCTTGATCAGACCTGGGCCTTATGTGTAACCCAGTAATCTGTTCCCGAGATGGTGATAAAACAACATGAGTTATATCTTCAGTGTTATGCCCTCCTCAGAGAGTGGGGACTCTTCTGCTTTTGTTTTGCCCAGCAGCAGGATCAGCAGACGTGTCCCAGGACTGGGTCAGACGCTCGCCGGAGTCGCGTGCCAGATGGGTACAGTGTTCCACACTACTCATACAGAACCACAGGAGGGTTCTCACTCCAGATGTGGAACATCGTCAGCATTATTTATGCTTGTACCATGTGAAAATAAGTGAATTTCTTTTTAACTATTTTGCAACTATTTAACCAAATTAAATAGTAAACACTGTATAGTATATACACCATCCTTATATACCATCCCTATACTATACTAATTATTTGGAATATTAAAAATTGAGTAATTAACATGATGACAACAGATTGGGAAAAGCAGAGAAGTGATGTCACTTGACGAACGTGGAATGAATCACGTCTCTGGTGGGACTAACCTCCCAACTGTCACTCTTCATCCGCCGAGTCCGTTTGAGAAGGACGTTTCCAAGACAAAGAAAACAACCCACGTCAGCCGGCTGAAGCCCCTTAAACCAGACAGAGCGGCGGACAGCTCCCGCACACACACATGTCTGCGCCGGTCCTGCATACAGTGACTGCCGGACCAGAACGGGACACAGTTTCTTGCCCCACTGGTTCTTGCATGCCTCTGTTTATGTCCATTCAGATGAGCAGGAGCCGACGGCTGACGCATTCACTGTGCAGAAAAAAGTACAGGAGGCAGCAGAAATCAACTTAAAATAATAAACAAACGTGTGCTGAGCTCGCGCAGGCTGTCTGCAAAGCTCCACTCCCCCACGACTCCCAGCCTTGAAAAAAAACAACTAAAAAAACAACTCCAGCTCAAGAGGCTCCTGCAGATTTATGACAGTGTTACTGAGTGGAGGAAAATACACACGCACACACACACACACACACACACAGACACACACACACACACACACACACACACAGATACACACACACACACACACATAAAAACAGCCTCTAATGAGACAAGTAGACATGCTGGAGGTGGAGGAAATGTATGCTGGCAATCAGACTACAGACTAAATGAAAGGAGTGAGTTCACCCTCAGCAGTGTATCAAACATAAGGACGTTTCAAGGATCCTTTTGTGTCAGCCAGCAAGTGTTATTTTATTTTGGGCCAATGCCAGCTGGTGGACTGATGGAGAAAGCATGAAGGCGTATTTAATCAACATTACAGTGCTGTGTTCTTGGCCAGTTGCTGGGCCGTATACAGACTGCTACTGATAGATCCCCCTTCCCACACACAAACGCACGCACGCATGCACACACACACATACACACACACACACACACACACACAGGCTTCACCACCTATACCTGTCTGCCACTGCCTTGCCTTAGGGATGTAACTTGAGAAATGTGTGAGGGTTATTACTTTTTGCAGTTTATTTCTCTAATTAATCTCATGCTGTGAATATGTATAAGTCTTGCGATAGACTGTTTCAGCGCCGGAGCCAGGTGTCTATAAATATTAGAGTGGGTTGCAGGGCATGCGTGACCCTAAGTCATCGTGAACACACACGCATGCACACACACACAAACACACATGTGTACACTGACATGACACACATACCAGAGAGACAGAGATGTTCAAATTCCATGTGACATATTCATGTCAAGCGCAGACTCACTCTCTCTCTCACATACACACACACACACACACACACACATGCCAACCAGAAAGTGAATCCAAGGAGCAAATCACGCATGTTCTAAAATTACCATGGTTACCAAAAAGTACACATGATCAGTTGCATGCTGGTTCACTGTGATCACACAGGACAACATGAGCGTTAATACATACACAAATATGTCCTGCACTGTGATCAGTGATATAAGAAATAATTTAACCACTTCCAACTTCAGAGATTTAATGTCCCGTATTGAACCTGTAATATAAGCACCTCATATGCAGTTTCCACTCTGCTGAGCTCTGTCTGCTTGTGAGGTGTCTGGGTTGCCTGCTCGTCACGGGCCTCTGGATGTATTAGTGATGGTGAGTTAACTATGAAGAGATCATGTCTCTCCCTGCCACGCTCGGGGCCAAACACCTGACAACGTCCCGCTCCTGCTAACAACGACATATGCCCGTGGCTCTCACGGATGGTGAGGAAGAGAAGCTTCGCAACCACGCATGTCAGGAGCCAGTGCTTAAATGGACACATCTCTGCTGCTTCTAAAGTAGATGCTTTGGCTGTGTTTAATGCCTTTAACAAAGTCAAAGTCTGCTTTATTGTCAATTTCTTCACATGCCAAGACATACAAAGAGATCAAAATTACGTTTCTCACTATCCCACGGTGGAGACAAGACATAATTTTACTAGTGCTGTCAAACGATTAAAAATTTTAATCACGTTTAATCGCTGAATTCCTATAGTTAATCACGATTAATCACATATTTTATCATATGGTTAAAATTCTATTATTTTGCATTTCTGAACTTTCCAGGAGTCCATATTAGCAATAAAGCAATTATTGTGTATCTTTATTGGGATTCAAATGAAAGCAAAGCAAGTTACTTTATTAACTGAACTTTAAGACGTAGGTCTATTTGATTATTTCAAATCAAATTTCAAAAGATGTGCAGCAGACCTGAGGCAACACAATATTCTTCAGAAATATAGCTGATATAAACTGAAATAAATGCTACTGCAGAAGTGCATGCACAAAATGTAGGCCTACACACATTATAAAGGGCATAACAAACAGAAAATATTATATTCATACTATATTCAGTCACTCAGTCACTGCTCCACTCCCCTCCCGCCCACACACACATCTTCACTGTCATCACTCACATACATTACATACAGTACTCTGCTTGCAATAGTAAGTCCCTGCCCCCCCCCTACATACACAGCACATTATTTCATCAGGAAGCTTCTCCAACACACATCCCCAACATACTTACAGCACACTGCCCCGCCCCCCCCCAATACACAGCACATTGTCTCATGAGGAAGCTTCTCCAACACACATATTGCACACTGCCCTCTCCCCACATACACAGCACACTATCCCATCTCCCCTGTCATCCCCCAACACACACACCAAGACCCCTGGCAGTTGGGTTAGCCCCTTGAGCGATGGATCTGCCCAAGGTTTTCTTCCTTGGTAAGGGAGTTTTTCCTTGCCCCTGTTGCTCTTGGGTGCTCCTTGTTGGTGCCCCCCACCCAATCCCAATCCTCCCCCACCTTTTTTATGCAGCCCTTGCCACTTAATCTACTAAACCCCTCTTCTACTGCACTTTTCCCCCCCATTAATGCACAAATAGGCTGACACCAGACATAATTTCACTGCATTTCTTACTTCCAGTAACTATATGCATGTGACAATAAACTTCCTTGTATCCTTGTATATTCATTATCTTTGAGTTCAGTTGAAAATAAGGAAGTTTTCACCATGAGTGCATTGCCATTTTATAGGCCTACAGTCTATGGTGCACTGTCACTTGCCACACACATCAGCGCCGAAGTTTTTAACAGGCAAACACTGGATGAACAATGGATTTTATGGAGCAGCGTCGACCAAATATAACTGAATCGTGATTTACACGGCGCCAAAGTGCGATGCTGGTGTGCGGAATCTAATGTAAATGAATGTCGAAAGCAGAGTGCATCGCAAATAGTAGCAGCCAAAGAGGAATGTTGATAACAGAACAAGTGACGGTCTTTGGCGGCACACATTTAATGCGTCAGCCTAGGCTACTACTCTTTGGCCAGCTCGTAAGCCCAAATAAGTGTGTGCAGCATGCCTTTATGTAGCCTACTAATGGCGCATCATCATAAAGATACATTTAATCTGCATCACGTCCCATTTTAGAGGAAAACAAGTTAACATTAAATCATTGATAGACAGCTAGTAATCACACGTTACATCTATTTTTAATTCACAGGACATTCAATCATTTTACTAACACGGCAGTTATGAAGAATTATGTTTATGTAACTTACTCATGTCGAAACTATGTACATTACCAACCTAATTCGTTTGCAATACCCCATGTTGAGAACAAATTTAGCATGTACACTTACCATAATATCCCATGCAAAACGGTTAGCTTGCTAGCTAGCTAACTGTGGAACTTCAGTATAACATAGCCAATTATCTCACCTACTGTAGTTGTAGGAAATCGGCTACATTCATATTACAAGTGATAGAATGAATGTGTGACTTATGTTTAATAAGTTGATGTTATGACATGTAAAGTTAAGCTTGCTGAACTTAGTTATAGTCAGCCACGGGCAGTTTGACTGTGCCTATCGATACATTCGTGATACTCCTGTAAACTAGAAAGCGCAAACCATAGGAACATGGTCACATTAATCCCATAAACACACAGATAACTTGCACCAACCTTATTTTGTGCCTTTTATTCACGTTTGTTTCAAGATTTAGTAAGTATAAACCCTTTTCGCTCCCCACTTTGATGCAGCATAGGTTTCTATTATATCAGTCATCTTTTCCCTAAAAGGGGGCGTGTACGTGCAGCACATACAACGTTCCATTCCATTCGTCAGTGCGTATTGTTTAGTTTCCGGTCTAGCTAAATCCAGTGTGGTGTTGTAGTTGTTCTAACGTTACTAGTTGTTGCAACAGCATGTGAAAAAACTACAAAGTTTGTTTAACCAAAAAGAACGTTAATCTCGCATTAAATAAATTGACGCCGTTAAAATAGGTTTACGTTGACGCCGTTAATAACGCGTTTAACTGACAGCACTAAATTTTACCAATTAAGTCCACAGATAAACATAACATTCAAGTAAACAATAAAAAGTAAATAAGAAGGCACATACAATGAATAAATAAGAGCAGCAAAATTGGGTTGAAATTGTGCAATTATGCATAGACAGTCAATATAGTAGTGCAAAGTCAGGCCAATAAACGGCTGAGGTAGTTGTGTTTGACCTAAGTAAGCAAGTGGCATAGTGGTGCAAGTTATGTAAGTGTATGTGTGTTTTTAGGACAACAGGACAACAACAACAAGTTGCAAAGTGTGCAAGTGTACAAGTGGAGTAGTGCAAGTGGAGTAGTGCAAGGCAGCTATTGAGCCAACGTGAGATTCAGAGATCCAGACAGATTTACTTGTCACATACACAGGACAGTATTCAACTAGTAGTTAAAATGTAAATCTGGTTAACTCCATGACTGTGCAAAATGGAAAAGAATGTAAATCAAAATAAAAAAAGTTACAAGAATGATAGTCGTAGTTAATAATGATTAAGTCAAATAAGGACCTAAGATATGATGGGGGTCCGAAAAAGGTTTTGGAGAGCAGTTTACCCAGTCTGTCCCAACTGCAGGGGACTTGGACTGGACAAGGACCATACCTCGGCCAGCTGGTGAGGGGATGAAGTAGGGTGGAGAGGTGGTGGGGGCGGTGGTAGCATCGGTTTCTCCTCCATGGGCAGAAGGCATCCTCTTGTCTCTCCGGTGGTAATCTTGCTGCCGTGGAGGAAAGGCGGCCCATGCGAGTGATGAAACAGGTTTAATTCGGCCAAATCCCCAGGCTTAAGCTGTGTTTTAGTGATGTTGTGCATATGGCCCAACATCTGGGAAGGCAGAGAGAGAGAGAGAGAGAGAAAGGGAGAGAGAGAGAAAGCAGGGAGGAGTGGGGATTGCTTCTCACCCAGACCCGTCTCAGAGGTGTCATGGGCGGGTTTGCGAGCGCTCCAGTGTCAAGTCCGGTAACATTTCTGGACGGTTTATGTATGATTGGGTAGATCCATCGCAGGCAGACATCTTAATGTAAGCAGACTTGTCATTTTTAACCGCCTGGGGCGGATGGTCACTGCAGCAAATCACATCTTTATTTCTTTATTTTTTTTTTTTTTTTCCCCCAGTCACATGCACCTAATGCCAAAAGGGGGTCAAAGTTCACAATGAAATGTCTCCGATCCCCAAACAGTTCCATCAGACTAATGTAATCCACAGAGACAATGTCTACCATATGTCTATTATACTATTCCCCCTATAAATGGTTCAAATATCCATATGATTTTATATTGACGTGCAACAGCAGAAAACTGGCTTACAGCACTTAATCCTCTTCCAGTCCTATGTGTACGAATGGACCTAATAGTAATCTGTTTTTCAGAGCATGAATGGGTTCTTTTCAAAGCAGATTCAAATTTAAAACGGAGAAAATGCCTCAACCAGAAAATATCAAATCGCATTTTTTGTTGTTGTTGTTGTTATTGTGGTTCATGTTTTTTTTTGTTTGGTTTTTGGATCATTTACATTTCCAAGGCATTTCATTTTAATCTTTTGGCTGGCTTAACAGGTTGACTGAGAGGAGACCTGCCTCAGGGTAAAAGCAGAGCCCTTTCCCCCAAACACATACCAGCCAGAACAACACATGCATCTATTCTCGCCCCACGGCGGAGGCAAACTTGTGCCTCTGCAGCTCAGAGGAACCGCATATTAGCAGCTCGAGTAGAGAGTCTGGCTGAAGGTCGCGAGCAGCAATAAAGAAGCTCATTCCTGGCCCAGGCTCCTAATAATGGGTCTCAGTGTGCTGTACAGGAGGGAGAGATTAAATCCCCCATTCCTGCTCTCTCTCTCTGTTCTTTTTATAAAATAAATAAATATATTATTTTTTTCTAGGCACTGCTGTGCCTGTTTCTTTTAGCATACACATTACCTTAGGGGCTTTTTCCATCCTGCTTTTGTTGCCTGTGACTGTTGTAGGACAGTCTCAGCGTCCAAAGGTCAGATAGTCGCATTAATGATGCATGACGGTCTACTCTATAGCTTAAAGGAGCCAACTTCTGCCTGTCTTGAGGATACTGTGTACAGTGGGATTTTCTGTAAGATCTCAGCCAGATAGACATAAGCTACCTTTTTTGATATAGGTAAAAATAATGGCTGCTGTCACAACTGGGATGACAGATGACCAGAGATGACTACTAATATGACAACTTAGATGTTAGATGACATTGACATACTAATAATATGCATGTAAACTTTTGCCATTTCTGCTATTTACATGATGATATGCATACACTTTTGTGTTGGTGTTACTGTATGTGGGTGTGCTGGTGTGCATGGGCATGCATGAGTGTGACAGAAAATGAGTGAGAGAGAGACAGAGGGATTTTTGAGAGGTGTAGACTAACAAAGAAGAAGAACATAGCACTAAGGATAAAGCCTATATATGATAAACATTTGCACTTAGGATAAAGCCTATATATGATAACATTTGCACTAAGGATAAAGCCTATATATGATAAACATTTGCACTTAGGATAAAGCCTATATATGATAAACATTTGCACTAAGGATAAAGCCTATATATGATAACATTTGCACTAAGGATACAGCCTATATATGATAAACATTTGCACTTAGGATAAAGCCTATATATGATAAACATTTGCAGGGCCACTTGGAGAACAGTTATCTGGACCTGCTATCGGTGGCCCACTTAACACATCTCTAACTTGGGAAAGCCCCAAATTCTCTCCCTTCTTTTCCCATGTCCCTAAATTCTCTCCCTCTCTCCTCCCATCTTGTTCTCTTTCCAGGGCCCACCTCTCCCTCTAGGTGTCTGGCCAGATCAACTTCCTGTTTCTTTCTCTCTCTAGTCTTTCGCCTGTTGAATACTTATGTGTCAGTTGGTATTATTTGGTGGGCCTATTAGTGACATGGGTAATATATTGATTTAAATGTACTTTATTATCTCCTTTGGAGTTCTATCTTTGTTTGGGTTATTTTGTTTCAGTCTGTCTCTGATTTTGTCCATAGGCAATGAATTAAAACCCCAGTGCATCAGACAGAAAGTAACATGGTGGTGCATTCAGACGAGTTTAGTCGTTCGGTTAGTTGTTGATAAATCAGACATTTCTGTGAATCTTGTTTGGTTGCAGTGAACTGTTGCATGTAGAAGTCAGTAATGTATATATGCAGTCATGAACGCTACACGCATTGGAGGTTGCATACGCGTGTCCCCTTCCGGTTCCGGCACCGACGAGAGTGGCAGCATGATGAGGTAGCTCCGTGTCTGTGTTTTCTTCTCCGTCTTTTGTTTACTTTTTTACTTCGCAACTTTCTGCTGTAAGTGCATGTTGTGTGTGATGTCTGTATGCTACTGAGACCTTGAATTTCCCCTTGGGGATCAATAAAGTATCTATCTATCTATCTTTGTATCTAGCCTGCATGTTGAGAATTGACAGATCCCATCGTGAGCTTGGTTTAATCAAATTATATGTCGGAGGAAGTGCAGACGAAAAGTTAGCTTGAGAAAAGGCATGTATGCTGTGTAGTCGTGTGAGATCTGTCAGTTGTGTGTGTGTTTCACGGTCAGTGTGCGAGACTGTGAGTGTGTGCTTACATATGCAGAACCTGGATGGTGTTTGTCAGGTTTTGCAAGCCTTTTAGGTGTCTAGCTTGTTGGTGTTAGGCCAAAACTTCCAAAGTGCTGCTTTAAGGTTTAAAAAGTCACAGTCAACTTATTTATTTTTTTCTTTGCCAGCCATAACCCACTAAAAGGCTCATTTGGCGGTGTCTTTAAGTGGGTTGGCTGTTTAGGGTGTAATTCAGGCCGTTCTGCATGGAGTTTAATGAGCTGATCTTCATCTTGAGCTGCCTCTCCTCCGGCATAGGGAATTCATGTGTGTTTGTTTTGCAGATATGCAAATAAGCGCAAGACTTCAAAAAATGCTGAGGGTCTTTGAAGCAGGGTATTTTGGGAAACAAACTTTTTTGTGTGTGTGTAGACATGTATACCAATACAATGGTTAGGATAGTTCATTTAATTCCTCTTATATGTTGGCTGGGTCATTTCAATCCAGCTGAAAGTGCATGGCTACTATCAAACTGCCCAGTGTTTGACAGTCACCTTTTCTGGTAGGACAGAAACACTAGCCTTATTTATTCTTTAAGCGCAAGATTTAACAATGGAAATGATTTAATCAAGCAGTTTCACGTGTTAATTGCAGATTTTTTTTGGAATGATTGCAAGAACAGGAAATAGAAGAAGAAGTGGAGAGGAGGAGAGAGGATAACAAAAAGAAAAGAAAAGACAAAATACAAGAATGGAGAGAACAGGAAGAGATGTACAGAGAGGACAGAGGAAGAGGTGAATGGAGAGAACAGGAAGAGATGTACAGAGAGAAGAGAGGAAGAGGTGAATGGAGAGAACAGGAAGAGATGTACAGAGAGAAGAGAGGAAGAGGTGAATGGAGAGAACAGGAAGAGATGTACAGAGAGAAGAGAGAGGAAGAAATGTACAGAGGGAACAGAGAGGAAGAGATGTACAGAGAGGACAGAGGAAGAGGTGAATGGAGAGAACAGGAAGAGATGTACAGAGAGAAGAGAGAGGAAGAAATGTACAGAGGGAACAGAGAGGAAGAGATGTACAGAGAGGACAGAGGAAGAGGTGAATGGAGAGAACAGGAAGAGATGTACAGAGAGAGAAGAGAGGAAGAAATGTACAGAGGGAACAGAGAGGAAGAGATGTACAGAGAGGACAGAGGAAGAGGTGAATGGAGAGAACAGGAAGAGATGTACAGAGAGAAGAGAGAGGAAGAAATGTACAGAGGGAACAGAGAGGAAGAGATGTACAGAGAGGACAGAGGAAGAGGTGAATGGAGAGAACAGAGAGGAAGAGGTGTAGAGAGAGAACAGAGGAAGAGGTGAAAGGAGAGAAGAGAGGAAGAGGTGTAGAGAGAACAGAGGAAGAGGTGAATGGAGAGAACAGAGAGGAAGAGATGTACAGAGAGAACAGAGGAAGAGGTGAATGGAGAGAACAGAGAGGAAGAGATGTACAAAGACAACAGAGAGGAAGAGATGTACAGAGAGAACAGAGGAAGAGGTGAATGGAGAGAACAGAGGAAGAGATGTACAAAGACAACAGAGAGGAAGAGATGTACAGAGAGAACAGAGGAAGAGGTGAATGGAGAGAACAGAGGAAGAGGTGAATGGAGAGAACAGAGAGGAAGAGATGTACAAAGACAACAGAGGAAGAGATGTACAGAGAGAACAGAGGAAGAGGTGAATGGAGAGAACAGAGAGGAAGAGATGTACAAAGACAACAGAGAGGAAGAGATGTACAGAGAGAACAGAGGAAGAGGTGAATGGAGAGAACAGAGAGGAAGAGATGTACGAAGAGAAAATCAAGCAGTTGTTTTTGTTTATTTCTAAGCTGCTGTCCTTTGTGAGGATGCCGTGGTCCACACTGCACATAGACCACAAGGACACGCCAATCAGAGGGAAATGACCACAGCAAGACGAATAAAACATACATGGGAAGAATAAATCAATAGAGCCAAAGAGAGAGGATGTCCATACAAGGGTCTACGCTGCAGCTAATTAATGGGACACAAACAGAAGCAGTGCTGCTGTGCCTTACCTTCATTGGGGCTCGTGGGAACGTCATTCTGAGACCTTTAGTGACCTTTCTCATCTCACATCACTTATAATTTAACCCAGTCATTCTCTCTGTGTCCTGTCCAAAGAATCCCAGAGGAAAACCCAGAAATGAACTTGGGTTGATATTTTGAAATTCTCCCAAATCACAAGAAAATGGCATGTTAGTTACACATATATTTTGTGTATTCAGTATAAAAAAGAGTGTACTACGTTAGAAGATTGTAGAATGTACTTTTACCATGCTAAACGTTATCCAGTCGGTCGGAGGTGGCCGTGGACTACTGTGCCACTGAACGCTGTGACATGGGAGGAGAGGAAGGGAAAATGGCTTTTAGCGCTCCATCATGGAAATGCTTTTGCTTCCCATTACCCTGAAGACGGACGATGTGGCTTTAATTGAAGATCATTGTGCCGGCACCACTGTTATCAGTTCTGTGTGCCGCCACTTTCCCTCAGACGGCCCAGCCAGTCGTTGGAATCTCTGTGCAAATGTCATGGCTGTCATTGCAAACTAACGACTGTATTTTATCAAAGCACTGCTACTGCTACTGGAAAAAAAAGCCCTAAAAAGCAGGAAGCTGTTCTTGACAACATCTGTAAACTGGATGGGACATTTTTTTTATCTTAAATATATGCATGTAGTTGGTTTTCAAGGACAGTAATGGACAGAATGCTACGTTTCCTCTCATTGTACCCAGTGCTTTTTGCTTTACGCTGGTTTGTTTCAGTTACAGTGTGCAATTAGGTCAACCTAAGTTGGTGATATTAAATGTAATATTCAATTCCAGGTTGTTTTTCATATGACAAGTTCACTCTGTTCTAGATAAAGGAGCAGAAGTAGTAGTGGCCAAAAACGCATGATATGGCAGCTACTAGACTGCTACCATACTAACATGGCTATGCAGTGGGGTCAGGGGTGGAACCTCATATGGACGGCACCTTGTGGAACCTCATATGGACGGCACCTTGTGGAACCTCATATGCACAAGCACTCACATAAAATATTTGTTAACCTTCATGTGGTTTTCTGTGAAGGTGTCCTTTTTTCAACATAACGCTGCTGTCGGGTGAAAACCTCATATCTCCAAATACACTATAGTGTTCAGGAAATTGAAAAATATTTCACTGGTGGTCACCCTACTATGCCGTAGACATGCTGTAGGTAAAAAGAAGCTAATGCACTCTCCCAATCATGTACTGTATCATATCAAATGCCCACAGTGCATCCAAATGATTTACAAAGGGAATTTGCCCTTTGCCTGTACTGTGTGTTTTGCACATCCACTATATGAACAAAGTTGCAGATTTAGCTGATTGCTTACACACTTTATGCAGAACTTGGCTCATTATGTCAAAATTCAACACGCAAGCCACATAAGACATAGATAGCAATTGGAGATAAACAACTCATGTTGTCATAATGTAACTCTGCAGTCAACACCTAACAATCCTTTTGTAACAAAATGAACCACAAATGAACCATTTGAATAACCCTTTCAAGTCAGCAACAACACACAGATGTGCTTATAACAGTACATTGTCATTTTCTCGACTTTTGTGGAACTCAAGAATATAAATGCTCCAGTAATCAGTTTACAGTTGCTTAAAACAAACAAAACATAAATTAAACTAAAATAAAATAACAAAAAAAAAAAATAGTTAGGGTAACACTCCATAATAAGGTGCCATAATAAATAGCAAAATAGTAATTACCTAACCCTTTGTTAATATTTGTTAATTGTTACTAAAATATCTATTTGGCACAAGTTAATAGTTTTTTCATCATTAATTAAATATTAGTTGTTTGCATAAAATCTAGATGTTAATGTTTTAACAAATCTATTAACTAATATTGTATTAATATTTGTTAATAGTTAACTAAATGCCTTTTTGGCACTAATTAACAATTATTTCTTACATAATTGAAATGTTAAATGTTTATTTACAAACTTTATGTTAATATAAAAGTGAATGACATATTATTTATTACACGGCTCTTCACAAGGCAAGTAGAACGATCCATTGACTTGAATGGGCTTTCCCAAAGTTCTACGGTAAAATATTTTCATGTAATTACCGCTGCAAACATATCGGAACTCCCCCTATTACTGTCAGTCCCGTATTTCCGCCGTCTTGCGTGTATGTGTCACTTAATATCTATTTCTATACAAACCAAGACGGCGGACTCCTAAAGAAACAAAACCACCCACACCATAGGTGTATCTAAATTAGCTATACCAAAAATGACATTTTACCGTGACTCGAAGAGCTGTAAACAGTGTTGTAAGGCTGCGTGTACACAACCGCTTGGAGCTCCAGTGGAATTTTAATTTCATGACGAGAATTCTCGGTCTAATCATTCATGTGCCGTTGAAACGGCGTAAATAGGCGACCTATCAGGCCAGCACTATAACTCCGAGCGTGGTAAACAAAATCGGATATTTCAGGCAGTAAATGCTCCCGTTAAGAACCAAACCGGATTTTGTTCAAATCAACACACCTATGGCTACTGAAAAATGTAAGGTTAATTTAGCAAATGTTATTTTGAAGTGTTAAAAAACATCGTTTTAGAATTTCTGAACAAAAGTGGTGATAATTGGGGGTGTTATATACGATAATCAAAGATCCTTGATTACTAGCAGAGCCCGTTTACGGAGAGCCGGATCACTCCCTATTAACTCCATTGTACCTGCAATCTGTTGCAGTTCCGCTAGGGGCGATCACGAATAAGTGCAAAAACAATGGGGGTCTATGGAGCTAGACGGTTAAATTTGTCTCTTTCACCTGGTTGTCGTTGAAAAATCGAAGATTTGATTGTGGTTTCTGCAAGCTCACTATGGATTATAGGTCAATAGTTGAATGAACGAGTACTTACATTCTTTCGATTTCTTACAGGTTGGGTCGTTGTTGCCCACAACACACTAGTTTTCTGCTAATGAATGACGTCATTGACGCATTTGAAAGGCTTTTTAGAACAAATAAGTGACTCAAAAAATATAATACTCAGCGGTGTGTATTTTCTCTGTCCCCTCTTTCGCATGCAACATTCAAATTTCTGGGCAAAAAATGATATCCCGAGAAAAGTGGATTTGAGGGGTACAGCTCCATAGACCTCCATTAATTCTGCACTTATTCGTGAGCACCCTCATGTGGAACCAGAAAAGGAACTACAACCAGTTCAGAAACCGGAAGTTTCCAGAGAGTGGCGGTTCTCACCTTATAGAGTGGCGAAGTCACGCCCTTCTACTTCCGGTCCATGGGACCTATTGTTGTGGAAAAAGTCCACTTCCGAATCCAATTTTCCAATTAACAATTACCACTTGACTATTTAGTAATTTAGCACTCTGGAACAAGGCGTCCAAAGGAGACAATGTAGACAGAAGACTTTCTGAAGACTGTTGATCTTTATTCTCCATATTGCAATGATAGTACAGCCTAACCAAAGTCCATACCAACCATCAAAGCAATAGGGAGGAGATGTCATCAGCTGGGGCCCCCGATGAAATCTGCCTACGGAGGGCTATACACTATATTTTATACCCCTTGGCCCTCGAGAAGTGCCACCCTCTCACGTCATCCCCAAAAACACCTTTCACCAATCAGCATTAAGCAGGGTCACTTACATTGGTGGAAACCATCTTCCCATCATGCATAAAACTATATGCAAACCTAAAAGTCTAATGCATAGGAAACATATGTAAAATAGAGGTTTTCTGGTTCTTTCCAGTTTGGGGAAATAGGGCCTTCTTATCTGATTCTCTACCTAGCTGGACAGGCCCAAAATCATAAGACACAGCGGCCTCCTACTCTCTGTCCTGTCCGGTTCTCACCAGCTGGATAACACCCCCTTCCCTTGACATGTAAGGAGGAGATGCTCTCATCCTGGTACCCCCAGTACTTTTCCACTCACCCCACTCCTCTGATAGTTGGTCTGGCCTACACAAGATACAATGACCTCACCCTGCTCACAGCACATGCAGTGACATAAAAACTTATGACACTTATGACTACATTCTTCTAAAACATGAAAACCCATGCAAAATTATAAACCCTTATGAAACCCATGATTACATCCCTTTAAATCATGAAAATCCACCATACTATCTTTCAAAAAATTATGAACGGGAGTTAATGGAGAGATAACAATTATTTTTTGGTCCAGTTTGAATTGTGCCACGAATTTCACATATGATGTGTGTGAATTTAAAAGATAATTTTTCACGTCAAGAAAGTAGTGTTGTTCGATAGACTTCAAAAGTTATGTTGGTTTTGTCCGAATCCACTCAGTGGACTACATCTCTCATCTCGAACGATGTACGTCACCAACATAATGAAACGATAAGAGCTGTTATGCTAGTTAACGGTTGCATCTTGCTGCCTGCTATGTCACTTAACAGTATGTAATGTACAGTCTATGGACGACTTACCTCATGTGTTTAATCTTCTGACTCATGGTATTTTCTTCGGCAAGGAAAGCCCAATTAAGACCTGTTGCTGGTATGCTTGTACAATTTACTTCAGCTGCAATTTCACTCTCACCAAGCCCCTGCCACAGACAAGCTGCCGGAGGAGCTACAACGTAAACTCCCATCCGACCGGACAGACACTCTGCACAACAATAGAAAGAAGGTAACAAGATGGGGGAGGAAGAAGAAGGGTGGAATTAAGGCAAAACTTAGGCGAGGAGAAAACAAGCACCGTGCACTCCCCTCGGTGATCCTTGCCAATGTGCGCTCTTTGCGTAACAAGACTGATGAACTGCAATCTAACGTTTTTCACATGTATGAATACCGGACTGCTTCCATTCTTGCTTTCACTGAAACATGGCTAACTGGGAGTGACAACAGTGGCAGCATGCACATAGATGGCTTTGGGTCCCCTGTAAGGTTAGACCGTGACACCGAACTGACTGGCAAGCAGCATGGCGGTGGTGTCTGCCTTTACATCAGTCCACGCTGGTGCAAAACAGTTGTTGACAGAGAAGAACTGTGCAACCCTGACATTGAACTCTTGGCTGTCTCCCTGCGTCCCTTTTACCTTCCCAGGGAATTTCCACAACTGTTCTTCATTCTGGTTTACATCCACCCCAGAGCAAATGCATCCACTGCTACAGATCATATAAGAAAGACGCTTGACAGACTCGAGCTGATATCTCCGGATGCCCCAAAATTCATCATGGGTGACTTCAATAACTGTTCATTGGACAAGTCACTTAAAGGATTCTACCAGTATGTCAACTGCACCACCCGTCTAGGGAAAACACTGGACAAATGCTATGGGTCAGTCTCAGACGCCTACAGAGCCGTCGCCCTCCCTCCCCTAGGCTCTGCTGACCACAGTAGCATACTGCTCGCTCCCGCCTACACACTTGTGGTTAAGAGAACAGAGAAAGTCATCAAAGACATCAAACGGTGGTCACCGGACAGTATTGATGTGCTTCAAGGGTGTTTTGAAACCACGGACTGGAATACCCTCACATCCTGCAAGCGGATACAGTCTCAGCATACATCACTTTCTGTGTAGATAATATTATCCCTTCCAAGAAGGTTACAATCTTCCCTAACAATAAACCCTGGGTGACAAAAGAACTGATAAACATATTGAATAAGAAAAAGAGAAAATTTTTACCGGTTCTGAAGCTGAGAAGAAGGAGGTAAATAGAGAGGTCAAGCGAGCCATAAAAATTGCCAAGCTGAAATACAAGAACAAAGTGGAGCAGACCTTTGAAAAAGGGAACCTCCGGGCAGCTTGGCATCAAGAACATGGCAGCAGTGAATTCTGTCTCTACCAGCCGCAAACCCATCCAGGTAGCAGGTACTGTAGCAGCGTCACTTCACTCCCGAATGACCTCAACTCCTTCTACACCAGATTTGAAATGGACAATAGCACCCAGCTAGAATCAATCATCTCCACTCTCAGACCTGACGACTCCGGTCTCAACATCAACACATCAGAGGTGGTGAGAGCCCTCAAAAGGACTAAAAAGAACACAGCTCCAGGGCCAGACAACATCTGTGGGCGGACCCTATGGCACTGTGCTGTGCAGCTGGGAGGTGTGTTTCAGCACCTGTTCCAGGGGTCTTTGACCAGCAGCACAGTCCCCGCGATGTGGAAACACTCAACAGTGATTCCCATCCCAAAGAAGGGCACCACCAAGGTCCTGAATGACCTCAGACCGGTGGCTCTCACCTCCCTGGTCATGAAGGCCATGGAGAGGATCATCAAGGAACACATCACCAAGGCAACTGGCTCAATGATGGACCCACTACAGTTTGCTTACCAGGCTGGCAGGGGTGTCGATGACGCAAAAATATTCATCTTAAACACCATCCATAAGCACCTGGAAGTACCCAGCACCACAGCCAGACTTCTGTTTGCAGACTTCTCATCAGCTTTCAACACAATGCAGCCACACATTCTGGCTGAGAAGCTTATCACACGCTTCCATCTCAATCACCAACTTACTCTGTGGATTATAGACTTCCTCACCAACAGATCACAGAGGGTGCTGGTGAACTTGCCCTTGTCCGGCACCCTCTTCACCTCCACTGGCTCTCCACAAGGCTGTGTCCTCTCCCGACTTCTCTTCATCCTCTACACTGATGACTGCAGATCCACCCAGCCAAACTGCCACTGCCACGTGAAATTTGCTGATGACACCGTCCTCCTGTCTCTGCTTCCCAGCCACACACACCATCACAGCTCAGCCCTGCAGGACTTTATAGTCTGGTGCGAAAAATCTTGTCTTGAGCTGAACATAAGATGATGATTATAACCTTCTCACCCAAACAGAGACAGTTGGCTGAGGCAGTCACCACTGTCATCCAGCAGGAGCCAGTGGAGATAGTGGAGGTATACAAATACCTGGGAACAGCCTTCGACAACCTGCTAAGGTTTTACTCAAACACAGAGGAAATCCTTAAAAAATGCCATCAGAGACAATACCTACTTAGGAAGCTGAAGTCATTTGGGATTAACAAAGACATTCTCACCACATTCTACTATGCTTTCATTGAAAATGTAATAACCTTCTCTTTCACTAGCTGGTTCCACTCCATCACCCTTCAAGACAGAAACCGTCTGTTGAATGTGGTCAAGGTCTGCTCAAAAATCATTGAGCAGCCCGTCCGAACTCTCACTGCCCTATGTGACCAACAGACTGTTAAGGTAGCACGCAGGATTATTCAGGACCCTTCTTACATCCTGTTTTCTGAGTTTGAGTGGCTCCCCTCAGGACGCAGACTCCGCTGTCCGCTTTGCCGGACACAGAGAAGGAAGGCAACCTTCATCCCGAGGGCTGTCCAGCTTATGAATGAGAACTGACGGACATGATTGTAATAGCCTCTATACGCACTTTTTTTAATTGTAGCACTAAGGAAGCACTTGAAGAACTTTCAACATTTTTTACAACTATTACTTGTGATGAATGATGGCATGTGGTGTGTATTGACTGTCCAGTGTGCCGGTGAAATATGTGTGTTGCTTGATCGTACAGTATGCGTGCTGGTCACGTGGTTGATTGTGTCCCTTGTTCCTTGAATCACTGAATAAGCTACTGTAATGCGCCCTTTTAAATTGCCCCTTGGGGACAAATAAAGTGCTTTGAATTGAATTGAATTGAACAATATTATTGTCTATAATCATGTATGATACCAATGAATCGTTCTTTAGGACATGGAATGAATAATTAAATTAGTCTGTGAACCGAGCTAGCTAGCTAGCTAACGCTAGCTTAAAACGCTATACAAGTGAATGGGAGTAGCTATACAGCTTTGCGCTAACAAGTGACTAGTTAGTAGTTGAAGGACTTCGCTTAAACTTAATATACTGTTGCAAGTTAACTTTAACTAATGTCAGTAATGTTATTCAGCTAGTTGTCATAAAAAAAAAAAAATACACTTCTCTGTTTAAAATGTTACCTTAGAGCTAAGAGGCTAGCTAGCATGCTAACAACCAGACAGTAACTGGCAGCATCATGGTCTGATATTCCCAGAGGAAACTTTTGCTTCTCATTTGTAGCCCTTCTGTTGCTGAGGAGGCAAAATGGTGATTCTCTTTTAAGAATCATTTAAGTATTACTTTTGTCACAATTATTTCTCCTAATTTTGCCTTAGGAGAAATAAAACAAGCAAAAGATGAGACACATAGCAATAAGACAAGTAGGAGTCACATAAGAGATATTAGTTTGAGAAGCAGGAGAAATACAGGAGATCTCTTATATGTTTGAGTGTAGTCTCACTTACAACTTGTTTCTCCTTAGGAGAAATAATAGAGCAAATGAGGAGACATTGCAATGAGAAACTGTTGAGAAGTAGGAGTTACAATTGAGATATCAGTTTGAGGGTCAAAAAATAGGGCACTCCATAGCATTTCAAACTTTTATTTTATAAAACAAAGCAAAACAGTTGTACTTTAAAATGGACTTTACGCAATGGGAGCTTGCACAGTTGCACTTTAAAATGGACTTCAAGCAATGGAAGCATGTTAATGCCTTGATATGTTCTTTTTATAATGTGTATTCTTATTTTTTATTTTTTTGTGTGTGTGTGAGTGTGTATGTGAGTATTATTTTTAAAAGCTGCACAAGCAAATTGCATTGTACGGACCAACTGCACAATGACAATTTAAGTCTATCTATAAATCATACAACATGGAGAAATAAACTAATAAACAATAACATAAACAAACTGAACTTGTGCCAAAGCGTGCCATACTGTGTACAATGGTGGATGAAAGCGTGGGCTGGTCAATCTGCGTCTTTTATCCTGGTGGTGGAACCAACCAAAGGGAGGAGGGAGAGAAGAGCAGAAAATAGAACATTGTTAGTTTGTGAGCCACTCAAAAATACAAAGTAAGACATTTGTTTGACCGTCTGCTTTCATAACTGTGGGAATTTTGATACAGCACAAAGATCAGACACACCTTATTAATCACTTAAACACAGAATGGGGGATGTGATAACTACCACTCACATTTGCTATATGTTGCCCAATTGAAAAACAGATTGTATTGATATATTTGTCAAGCTTAAACAAGTTTGTTGAATTCCCTCACCTCATCTAGTGAGTAAACTGTATTGTCAGGCTAGGATTAACCCCTATCCAGTTTACCACTAGGCAAAACCTTGTTTTGGTTGGACTAAGCCTATTCACTGTAAAAAAAAAAAATGGGCATCTGAAAATAGTTTAGTTCAGAGTCCTGATGTCAAAAAAGTAATTTGGGCAATTTTTTTGTCATCTGGGAGCTGGCTCCATAGTCAGAACGCATAACAACTAAATGCAGCGTTGCCTTGTTTAGTTCTGATAGTGGGTTTCAACAGGAACATTTCTCCTGTGATCAGTGAGGTTTAAGTGATGAGTACTGCTGGAACATGTCACACAGTCTCATTGAAGGGCAAATCTGGTGTAAACTGATTCAAAGCCTTGTTGTTCGAGCTCACCAGGCACTGTCCAAAGGACAAAGAACAATAACATGTGTCATAACCTAGACAAGTTATGGACAAGAAAGTAAAGCTGACTCAATATGGCAAAAAGCCTTCGTATCTTCTTTCCATTACAGGGTTCCCCAGGTTTGACCACCCCAAATAAGACTTTTTTAAGACCTTTTAAGACCACTTACATGAAAATTAAGACCTACATCACACCCATTATGCGGTTGTAAAACACCAGATCAAATCCATAATGACAATTAAAACAACACTTCCCATGATGTGCTGTCCTCTCCTTTTCGACTGATTATGTTGATTCATTGCTGCGGTGCGAAAACCCAAAGTATTGTTTGCGATATCCTAAGAAATTAGACTAGTGTAGTTGCTAACGATACCAAAATTATTGTTTCGATACCGATACCACATCAAGAATTGCGATTTCGATACTTCTTCGATAATTCTTAAAAAATGTATTTGATTTGGGGCCAGACCACCTTGACATCATCAGTAATATTTAATATAGGGTTTGGGGGTTCCATGTTCCATATGTGTTGTGCATGCATTACTTGAAAAGAACTAGCTCCAGTTATGTATGAACAGTGAAGGTAACAATCTCTTGTGAAAAACGTGAACTTGAAGAAGTGAAAATTGAACAATATGAACTATGAATATTGAACAACTTGAAGCTACATCTATAAGTGTGAACATGCTTAACAAAATATGGGAACAAAACATGGGAACTAAGCGTGCACTGAATATAATCAGTGGGAGCCCTGCTTGTTTCCCCAACAACAAGAAGCTTCCATCTGGGGGTGATGGAAGACAGTGACACCCTCAGTGTGTTTGAAATGTCCAGTCGATTGCGCAATTTGTCTAGTTGCAGTCATTGCCGAAAACCCGGCCTCAAGATACATACACGTGGTGGGAAACGTTTTTCAGCTTTTACGGCTATCTCGGGATATTTGCTTTGGTTTTGATCCAAAACCCGCCAGAGAGGTTTCCTTATACACACTCTTAAGACCACCGTCATTTGCAATTTCGATCAACTGCTCTTCCTCCTGCTGACAAGTTAGGACTATTAGGGATATTGACAAATGGGTTGGCGGACCCACTCATTGGTTTGCCCGTGAATCTTTGAAGGATGGGAAGTAACGCTCAAACTCATTTGAGAGCACAACAAGGTGATCAAGGCACCAGCCAGAGAGAGAAAGGGCCCTGCCTCGGTCTCTCCCAAAACCCCACTACTTTTTGGAACATTCCAAATACACCCGGTCCACTGCCGTCCCTACAAATCAAGCTTTGGCTTTAAATGCAGCGACTTTATCTGCCAGTTTAAAGACAGTCGTCATTCTCTACTGGAGTGACAGGTTGAGGTCATTAAGCAACCCGAATATGTCACACAGGTAAGCGAGTTTTGACACCCAGTCCTCATCACTAAAATGTGCAGCTAACGGTGACTTTTTTTCTGCTCTCGCAACTCAAACACTCTGACCAGTGACCTGCTAAAGATGCTTGTTTTTGTTGCTCATTCTAGCAGTTTAGCTAACCGTGGTGACACTACCGTTAAGCCAAGAACTGATCAAGTGAAGTGAGCTGACCTGAGGCTGCGCAGCGCTGAAGGCAATATGTAAAAGTGTTGAAGGCGGGACAGACAGGCGAAGAAAATAGACCTTGCAAAATGCAAACATCGTGCAATCAAACAACTGCATATAGGCCTATGCCATGTAAAAACGTGACATTATTGCGAATTAAATTTAGTTTAGTTTCCATGCATTTTTTTTTAAACTCATGTCGTAGGCTACGGCCCGGTTAGGAATGTCCTGCGGCCCGGTACCTGGGGACCGCTGACATACATGACCTGAGCTAGCAGAATTAGTTAGCAAGGAGCTCTCTCCAGATGTAAAAGTTTGCAAAGGTTGCGCTGCCTATTTTTAAATGACATTAAACCCAATAGTAGACCTACGTACATCTCATAGCCTAGGTAGGTTAGCAAAACAAAGTTGAGAGGTGCAAGTGAGCAAATCAACTTGATATTAGCCTATTATTATGTGTTACCACAGAATCACTTAAGCTAAACTAGCAGCCATGTCTCGCTGTTTATGGCACAACAGCTGCGCATATGTGTGTGAGGAGAAAAGACGCACAGCCACAGGCTTGGGGAGGAGGCACTAGAAGCATGTCTTGTGCACACAAACAAGAACACGGTCATTCTTAAAAGTATTGATACTAATAAAATTAGGTATTGTGACAACTTCTAATAGCTATTGCGACACTTTTGTAGTATCGGTGCACCGTGCAACACTAAATTAGACGATCTCTGGCGTTAATCAACCCCTGTTTTCACATTGTTGTTGTTTTTTCCTAGTTTTAGAAATCTAGAGCGCACCTCTAGCGGCGACAAATTAATTTGCTCAGCCTGTACCGCCTAGTATCAAACCATAGGGATTTCTATTGGCTGACGCCGCGGACGCCATCCAATCACAGCTCTATTTTGTTAGAGAGTCTTAAGGCGGGCTTAACAGGATGGCGACAGTCCTGCGACAGTGAACAACAAGGAAGGTGGCTATGGCAAATGAAGAGCGGTTGTTTGAATCGGCGTTAGGCGCCAACTTTGGAGGAGTTGGACTTGTGCTTTTCTTTGAAAGTTGAGCAACACAATGCACTTAAGTCATTCCTTTCGAAGAAGGATGTATTTGCCGTTTTGCCGAATCGGATATGGATATGGTCAGTGGTAGCTGGCCCATTGCATGCCTAGGCAGTTTGAAAGACAATTCTCGCCCGCCCCTTGGATTAAGCGAGGTGAATGGCTCGATTCCAGACTATACATTTCAATGATGTAGGATGGCCCGCCAGGCTAGTTTTTCCCCATTTCACCTTTGCTTGCAGGCTAGTATAATTAAAATTGAAGACCTTCGTTTAAAAATTAAGACTTTGGCAAACGGAATTTAAGACTTTTTTCAGACCTTAATTAAGGAACATGACATTTAAGACCGTTTAAAGACTTTTAAGACCCCGCTGGCTACCCTGCATTATGTCAGGAATACCAAAAGTACTTCTATCTGCTCTGGGCTATACTTCCCTGTCCATAACTCAGAATTGGCTGTGCCACATTTTCTTTTCCTATGAACAGCACACAGTGATTTCCAACAAGAGCTATGGATCAATTCATACCGGATTTGTCCTTTAAGTGATTTGTAAACAAGGAGTGCTTTAGGGTCAATCCGTAAATCAAAGACAATGACTCAATATTACATCTAAATTAGCCCAAAACATTTAGCTCTGATCACTCAAGAGACACTGACAATTGTCAAAACAAAATACAGAAAAATACAGTATACACCAGGGGTATTCAATTAATCTTCAGCTTAGGTCGTTACGAAAATTTCCTCCAAGCAAAGGTCCGAGCATCATAATGTTTAGGCTATGTATATGTATGTATGTATGTATAATATATATACAGGGGCGGAGCCAGAGGGGTGGCTCGGGTGGCACAGGCCACCCTTGAGATTCGATTGGCCACCCCAAATCCTAGTCTACGATTGGCCATTAACATGGTGTGGGCGGGACCTTTCTTGATGCACTTGCAGCAGTGTGAAGTGTCAGGCGTCAGAAATGTAAGTGGCAAACACATTTGCCTTTATTATCTCGCGGCACAATTGAACCGCGGAACTTAAAGGTTTCCCGATCAGGAAATACTCCTTAATACGCAACTTTGTGTATGCTTAACAGAGGTAGCCTAAATATCATGCCTATGACGATGACAGCTTTTAAAAAAACAAACATTTATTTCACTTGTCTCGCTGGATTGAAGGCAGAACGTGGGCTGTTGCGCAAATAGATGAATGAGGGTCGGGAGATTCCGTTAACAAAAACCTAAAGTTTTGCCAACATTTTCTCCATTATTATCGTAATATGTCTCCATGCAGGGCAGGGCTGGTTCTAACCTAGGCTAGGCTACTATATTTGGGTGGGCTGGTAGAAATTTTGGGTGGGCAACATAGCAAAGCTGTCAAATTGGATCAAAACTAACATAAACACAAAACAAACACAAAACAATCAGTACTACCTAGCTTGAGTTGCTGCAGCCAACAGCCAGGGATAGGCAGTATGTCTGATACATGTATGTAAAATACAAAATAGTATGTTGTCATTTTTATTTTATTTAGTTGGAAAAAAATGGCATCATATTTTGTATCAAAATACTTTTGTAGTTTTGTAGTTTAAAAATAGTGCCAAATTATTTTGGTAAAACCAATAACCTACTTTTGGTGATGTGATTATAAAAGTGCAAAACAATGAATGCAGCACTGGTGCTGACCAGAGTTGTTGTGATCAGAATAGTGAGATTCAGGGAGATAAGTTTCTTGAGAACTTTAGTCATCCAATTCAAACACATGGAAGTCATCCAATTCAAACACATGGAACCGGTTCTGTGGTTGCCCTGCAAGAAGTTGCACCATGTGCAACGTGCACAATGTTTGCACACATCCACAATACACTCCTTCATACCAACCTCAAGTTTCTCAAGAAACTGATGATTAATCATTTAATCGGAAGACATGGAACCGGTTATGGTTGCCCTGCAACAAGTTACCCCACGTGAAAATGTAATTAATAATTTGCCCAGACTTGTTGTGATCATAATATTGAGATTCAGGAAGATGAAATTACATTATACAAATACAAAGACATTTTATGTGAGAGTAAGGTATTTGTGTTTTTTTGTCCTTCAATTTATGAGTATGGTGTTTACATCTGGTTTCCCTAATGTATTTGTGCTAATTTCACATCTTGAGCCTGTTTCTGTTTATCTGGATGTTTTGCCTCATGCCACCCTTGAATCAGTGCCTCACTAGTGCCACCCTTGTTAAAAATGTCTAGAATCGCCACTGTGTATATATAATATTAGGATGGATTGATGGAGCCTAGTTGTAGATAGATAGATAGATAGATAGATGCTTTTATTGATCCCCAAGGGGAAATTCAAAGAAGATTGTAGGCCTAGGCCTAATGTTTAATGTGAAATAAAATAAGTAGCCTAAAAAGGCAACATTCGAAATGAGGAGAAATAAGGCAAGATAAGAGTGATTGGGGAGAAAAACTGAGTAGCCTTGGCTATTTTAAAGATCTTAACGTGAACTTAAAATAACATTTGAGCTGAGACAAGGCTGGTTCCTTGAACCCATTAATCAGCAAGTTTAATTTAATTTTTTTAGTTTTTTTATGTTGACCCGAAATCCTGGAAACCCAGGAACATCACGTTGTTGGGCAGTGAATGCATGTCGGCTTAACTAGATTGTGGTGGATCAATCATATTGCCTTCTTAAATCGTAAAATATTCTGTGGTCTCAGTTCACTGTTGAATGGGCCTAGCCTACCCTATGCTTGCTCAATATGCTTTGTCTAGTAGAGGTGCTTCAAATTGTTAGCATGTGGCTACCTCGTGGTCATTGCCGAGGACGGCAATGGCTTGTTGGGGGAGCTGATAATAAACCTTTTGATTGGACAACTGTGTGTGTCGCTATCAAATCGTTACAATATTCTATAGTGACACCATTTACTTAAAAATGTGATTTTCTCCTCTTCTGGCGTATCGTTACAGGAGAACCATGCCAACTTTGGATGCGGTTATCTTAGCGATACTTTTTGCAATACCCTCGATAACGACAGTAGGCCTTCGTTAGCTAGTAGCAATGGATAAAGTTTCTAACACACAAACTTTATCCCAAATGTAACTGTGGAAATAGCATCTGATATCTTACGATCTAGCTCCTCTGCTGCCAGACCGAGAGATTCTTCCTCGTTGTAATTATCTTCGGCTAAGGTCAGCTCTAGATTAGGGATGTTCTCCAATGTCGCCTTCATCATCAGATTCAGGTCATCTGCAATCCGCTGTGCTTTGTCCATCTCCATTCCAATTGTAAACAAACAGCATGCTGGTTCAGTAAGTAGCCATGAGGTTAGATGCTGAGGTTAGCATACAGCTGATTGGCCGACAGAACAAAAGAGCACTAATAGTCACGCCCAATTCAAACGCTGGTTTACTTCCTGAAACTTAAGACAAAATATACACTTTTAAAGCAACCAATGCTGTTATCTGAAACATGGAATTGCTTCTTCAGGACTTTAACTTGCACATTCTGCAAAAAAACGAAAATAACTCATTTTTGAAAAAAAAACAAAACGTCAAAGTCGTTTTTCGCGACTTGTGTCTCTGAGACTTGAGCCTGGTTTTCCCATGCCTGGTCACATATGTGTACATTTAGTGACTGTACACTATGCATCCACACACACACACAGTCATGAACACACGCAGACACACACATAAAGATACATGCACACACATGCAGGCACACACATACACTCACACACACACACACACATAAATGCACACACACAAGCACAGACACAGACACACACATAAACACACACACACACAAACACACAGAGAGAGGTACACGCACGCATGCACATACACACATAAAGACACACGCACACACATACACACAATAGACATGCAGGCATACGTACACACGCACACACATACAGACACGCACGCACAGACTCACATGCACACACACACACACACACAAGCCTGCACACAGCACACGCACGCCACACACACACACATCAACACAAACACGTACACGCATTCATGCACAAACACACCCCACACGCACACACATATAAAAAAATACACACATGCAGGCACACGCACGCACACACATACATAAACACACACACCCTATTATCCCCACACACTCACTCGAAAGCGAATACATACATACACACACACACGCAGACACATAAAACTGTACACACATGCAGACAAGCAGACACACCAGGGTTGTGCACAATTCGAATTGCAATTCTGCTTCCTGTTTGCTACCTCAATTGAAATGCAAGAGAAATTCAAGAATTTAATTGGAATTTAAGAGCCAGTTTCAATTCAATTCTGGAATTTTGCACAAGCCTGAGAGACACACACACACACAATTACCTCCACACACACACACACTCACAAGCGAAAACGCACATACACAGAAGAACACACATACACAGAAGAACACACATACACAAAAGCAAACGCACACATGCACACACTAATTTACTATGTATTATTATTATTATTATTATTATTATTATTATTATTATTTAATCATCCGGCTTTTTAGAATGCTGCAAAGTTCCATTAAAATTAACGGACCCGCACTGACAGGTCCGATATTAGTATATAATTACGGCTGCAAAAATATAATGTCAATTGACATGACTACAGTGGGCAGTGCTTCGATTTGGCCAGCTTCCCTCGCGGTCCGCGCGCGGGATCACACTGTATTACACGACTTTAATTTGTATTTTTCCAGTGACGCTGCAACGACGCTGCAAAACCCAAACAACCGGCAGATGACTGGTTTAGAAATAATTTAATAGCCAGAAATATGCCTGATGATAGACATCATTTGGACAAAATATAGAGCATATTATCCTGTATCCTTTTACGTCCTGTTGTCACGAAGTTACAGGCGATAAACGATTTTTGATGGTCACAAGTTTACTTCATTAGTGTTTATTTTTTTGATTATTAAAAAGTGTTTTTCATTCATGCTTATTCAGTAGAGCATTTAGTGCTCTCCCCAATCCCAGACGTTCACATTGCATGTTTGTTTGTAATGGATGCAACCGCGAGATACGCGCTTGTCATAGGCGCCGATACCGTGGGTGCTCCGTCACTCAAGCATCCACGGAAATTATCGAGCACCCACGTGTGCCAGCTTACAGTCCCGGCTAAATTTACATTCAAACATCGCAGTCAAGGGCGCGGGAAGGTGGGTGCTGAGGGCGCTGCAGCACCCCTTACTTTTTATCAATATATAGGCCTAGGCCTACAAATTCAGTTTGTCATTATATTTGTTGTATATCAAATAGGCAAATAGCAAAAAAGGTTATGGATAGCTTTGAATATAGCTATCCATAGATTAAACGTTATAGACCCTGTGCAGGTCTCTCTCATCGACTTTACCTGAGTTTGATGCACCGTATGGGTCATTCACACAGATGATAAGATCAGCACGCCATGGTCATATGCACATGCCTTGAGGTGTCTGAAACTATTCTGTTCTCCTCTTGTGATTAGTGAGTGAAATACCAGTACCTGGTTTGTTGACCTGTACAGGCCTCCCTGTGCCCTGACACATGATTGCCATGTTATGTTATGTTATGATATGCCATGCATTCAAACCAGACAACCTGACATGCCATGCATCTGTTCTTGCCTCAAGGTTCCTCATATCCTTTCTGAGCTGGGAAAGTCAACCTTTTCCTTATGCCCCTACTTCCTGGAATAATCTTTAATGCATTGTAAAAATTAACTCTCTACTTTCCCTTGGTCAATTCAGATCTGTAATCACAAACCTTCCTACATCAATGTGTACCTGTTGTTATTTTATTTTGTTTTATTTTATAATAACAATAAATAATTATTATTCTCATTTTATCATACGGCTCCTCAGAATGCTGCAGAAAGTTCCATTAAAATTAATGTTTGGACGTCCGATATTTCTGTATAATGACCACTACAAAAATATAATGACACACACATACACACACACACACACAGGGAACTGCATGATCATGGTCATCTCAGATAGCTCTCCACACCCACAGAGATCTCATCCCCTTATATACAGTACAGGGCACAGCAGGTTCTTTGTTATCTGCAGATCATCATAGAAAAACATGAGAAAACTAAAAGGGAAATCCCTTTTTGATTTGTTATTAGTGTTGATTGACTGGACAGAATGCGGAATGCTACTAGATCAGGTTCAGTTGTTTGTCCTCTACTCCAGAGGTGTAAAAATACGTCTTCAGAAAGTAAAACTCCTACCATGTATTGGTTCTAGCTGTTCACTGAACACCAGAGATGGAAAGTAACTACCGGTAAGTACAAATACTTAAGTAGCATTTTTTTGCTTAAGTAGCAACTTTTGTGCTGGTTCATTTGCGGTGAGTTATCAATTATTTTTAATTGAGGTCATTGTGTGCTTTCCCAATATAAACAGTAAACAGTTTTGCCATAGTTGGGTCATAAACCTAAATTATGTGATCATTCTCTGGCTAATATGTTTTGACGATTGATTTGACTTCCATACAGCCTTTATAAAAAAATTAGCCCCCATGTCCCTCGCAAAAATGTCGGCATTTTTTGCTAGAGGGCCAAATCCAAAATGGCTGCCGGCATCATCTTGATAAAGTATTAAAAACGTATATTTTTTACCAGAGCACTTACAATTATGTATGAATACACTTTTTGTGGCAAATTGACCATGAAGTTTGTGATTCTGACATCATTTTGAGATTTAGACATAATCTTGGCCCTGAAATCCAAGATGGCCGCCATCTGGTAGCGCGAAAACATTGATTCTCGCAACATTGCGTAAATGTCGAAGATGATAGTGTCTGCCTCAGACTGGTGAAAGCAAAAGTTTTTCATTGGTTGCTAGGTTGACAAGTTATAACTTGTCTGTAGTACAGTGGGAGCCAACAGAGTAAACAATCTCTGCATCAACAGTTTGTCAGTCAGGTAGCTGCATGTCAATTTTTGTAGACGTCCCTTGTTAACACTACCAGTAGTAGGGGGGCCTATGTGTCTAATTTGGGGGCTTGTGGGATTCGCATGTTAATTTTTGGAGAGTATTATATCCTTGTTCTAGGGGTTCTTAAGAGTAAAAAAACATGTCTCCATTTTTTTAAGGTTTTGAAGGACCCAAATCAAAAGTCAAATTCAGAAAAGGTCAGATTTGGTGTTTTGTCCATAAACCTCACATTGCTGGTATTATAGCATAGGGTTTGGTGCCAAAAAGCAAAGATATTCTACAAGGTAGTGTGCAAAAGTGGGCCACATAAACAATACAACATTATAAAACATTTTTAGGCTGATTGATCTCTTTAACAAGAAATTGTGCCTAAAATTCTCAAAATTGTCAGCATAAAAAAATAATACTTTAATATCAATACTATCAATTCATGCCTAGTGTGCTTGAGTGTAGGCCTAGCCTGCTCTGTCAGTTCTTGTCTACACCCATTCAGAGCACAAAGTGCAGAGATCTCTGTTAAATCAAGTTTAATAGACTTTTACATAGTACCAGCTGAAGTCTGAAAGGCCTTCCGTAGCCTATGTAAGTCTGAAGAAAAGAAAGGGTAAAGGATCAGATAGACAAACAGACAGGCGTGTGTGTGTGTAAGAGAGAGAAAGAGAAAGAGAGACACTACCAGCCTGGAAGGATTATGAACTTTCAGGCCCCTGGGCCCAGATGTATTAAGGGCCCCCAACTAATTGTTGCGGGGGACATTTTAAAAAAATGTGATTTCCTGTATTCTGGTGCATTTTGGGGATGGCCAATACTTTAATTCAATCAGATTCATAGCCTGTGTTGATATGATGTGTTGATATTGAGGCAATGATTCCATGCAATGGCTTGGGCCCCCTGACTCCTTGGGCCCCTGGGCTTAGGCCCGTGCAGTAATCCATCCCTGACTACCAGTGACAGTTGGCTGATGATAGCTGATAGGATTTAGAATATCGAATAACCTGAAGCACATAGTGCTCTGTTCTTCATGGTTGGTGATATTAGTGACCTTCTAGCCTTCTACATTTGAGCAAGCACATTTTCATAGTTCATGGTGGCACAGTCTAGTTAGGTTATATTCTGAGGTGTGTCTTTCTGTTAGTCAGGTGATGGCACACATATTCTAAAAGAAACAGATTTTGGGCTATGTATCCAGTGGCAGATATGTGTGGACTGGTGAATGACCAATCAGACATATGCCAAATTTCTTGTTTTTGTCCATGAGAGAGTATGGAGATGGGGATCACAGATCAGCCAACGATTACATTGTCACAGTGCAGTTATTTCGGAGATTCCACACACAGACAGACAGACAGACACACAGACACATACACACACACACACACACACACTCATGTAAACATGGATCTAAATGAGTCTCCTCATTAAACCCATCATCAGACCAGGTATAAATGCACAATGTACTGTATGCTACAATAAATGCTCTTATGACTGTGTGTGTGGGGATGTATTACCACATTCTTGTCTGAGTTATGTCTGCAACTGAAGTACTGAGTTGCATAAGTACTGACCTGCCTCTCCACACTGAGGGGCCGTGCACACGACGCCGGTTTTTGTGAAATCGGTGAGCTTTTGTTAACGGTTATGCCTTGCATGTACACGACGCCGGCCGTTTAGGAGACTGAAACCGATAGCTTTTGAAACCGGCTTCCGAAGTGGGAACTTTTGAAACTGCCGGCTAACTTTCGCCGTGTAGACGCCTATAGGTGCGAAGCCGGCAACTTTATGACGACATAGCCCCACCTCTCAACTCAGCCACGGCACTCGACCTGACATGTTGCTTGTCAAAACAAACCAAACCATTTATTTATCATATTAAAATGTTTTTCTTTCCCCTGTCATGATTTATGTGCACAATGTAGCCCATCAGCCTATAGTGGCTAAGTTAGAAGCACACGTTAGCTTAACTTAGTTAAACATTAGCTTACTGCATGTTAGTGTTTTCTCCAGTGGTGCTCAGACCTAATGCAATGCGTAGGCTAAGTATTTGAAATTTCACATAGCAGTCACATACCTTGAAAATGAACTTTATTAGTTTAACAGTTGAATTGAAAACCGAATTGTCTGTAGTCTCCTTATTTCATGCGACAGCTTAACCAGAGCACTTATTAGACATTCTCTGGCTTAACAAACTGTTTCAACAATGTTTTCTTCTACGCGATTCACGCAGCGAAATTGTCGTGGAAGCTTCTGCAGCAGCGCCATCGACTGGTCTGGCATATGCACTACAGCACATTTAGCCGGTTACACCTCTGTGTGTACACACAAGGTTTTTTCTTGCCGGAGTCGTTAAAGGTGTGAAAGCGGTAAGAGAAAATCCACCCGGCGGTGTCGTGTAAACGGCCTCTCAGATAGAGGCCACAGCATTGGTCATCAAACTTAGTCATAGCATTGTCTCTAGGGTACAGCACCATTAGCCATAGCATTATCTCTAGCACCATTAGCCATAGCATTGTCTCTAGGGTACAGCATCATTAGCCATAGCATTGTCTCTAGGGTATAGCACCATTAGCCATAGCATTGTCTCTAGGGTACAGCACCATTAGCCATAGCATTGTCTCTAGGGTATAGCACCATTAGCCATAGCATTGTCTCTACGGTATAGCACCATTAGCCATAGCATTGTCTCTAGGGCACAGCATCATTAGCCATAGCATTGTCTCTAGGGTATAGCACCATTTGATTGTGGTGTGAACTCTGGAAGGCCTCCACTCTGACACCACAACTGCATATTTGTTGCCTCTGCCTCGGCACGAAGGCAGCACTGTTAGACCATGACAGTGCTGTGTTTGACTGGACGTTCCCGTGCCTGACACCTTGTTGACAGACATCACTCTCGGTGAGCACGTCATGCCGTGCCCACACCTGCCCATCTTTCGGCTCACCGGCCTGGAAAATAGTGCTATAAATTCAAATAATAATAATAAAAAAACGCCCGCTGTCGTCTGTTTGAATAAACATGACCCGCGAGCAAAACACTGAGCAGGTCCATCTCTCCTCCACACCTGTAGTGGATTATGTCAAAGCTGCAGCTGAAGCGCTCTGGCGAGATTGCTTGCATAATGAGAGCGATCTGCATTTAGCTGCGCCGGTAATCCAGGCTTTAGGCGGGGCTAATCGAGGGGAGAGAGATCTCCAAAGATGGTTGATAATTCTTCCATCACCGATGCAAACCTGGCTGATTTCACACTGATTCAGCACCCCCCCTTTGGGCTATGCGGTCTTACTTTGGTCTTGAGGGAAATGGCTGTTTTCCTGCATAACTGCAGGCTAAAGTTCTCCTCAACTCTTCATAGGGAATTGGAAGTCTTGTAGAGTTCTTAAAAATAAAAAATACTCGTAGGATGTATTTCTTCCGGAACTTAAGGGGACTTCAAAGCAGAGATCCTGCTGAACCAGAACATTGAATGCTCAGAGAGCCGCCTTTGAGGCCAAGAAGATACACTGAATAATTATGGACATCAAACTGTGGCCTCACCTGTTTATTGCCCTCCTCTCTGCTTTTGGTTACATTTACTTACTCTGCTATTGGTTGCTTTACCCAAAGTGCCTCTCACATATATACATTCAATCTAAGTTGTATACTATGTGTAGGTTTGAGTCATATACTATGCTCTATGAGCAGGTTTGAGTCGAATAGGCTACTATGCTCTATGAACAGGTTTGAGTAGTGTAGGTTTGAGTCGTATACTATGCTCTATGAACAGGTTTGAGTAGTGTAGGTTTGAGTCGTACTGTATACTATGCTCTATGTGTGGGTTTGAGTCGTATACTATGTTTGATGAGCTGGATTGATCGTATATTATGTTTAAGTCGTATACTATGCTCTATGAGCTGGTTGGTCACAGGACTAAACTAAAAATACTAGTATGGGAGACAAAACAATTTACTCGAATGCCAATTTATTTTTACATTTTTTTATTTTATTTTAAGTATTCCAACGCAAAGAATGGAGAACTACTGTAGCTGGCTGAAGTTAAAGATGCACCCCAGCCATTGATTACATTACATTACATTAACCCCTAAACATTCATCTGAATTCCTCAAAGGTACATATTCATAAGTGTTTTTTTTTTTATTTAAAACAATCCTTCATGGCCTTTAAAACAGCTGAATCTCTACCCCTATGCCTCCCCCCTGCTGTGGGGAGCTATTAGTAACTCACCCTTGAACTCAACCTTGTCAGCAACGGCAGATCTTAACATGTCACCACAAATGTCTTACACACTTCTTACACAAGTTTAGAAGACTTGACAGCCTGGCTGTTTGTCATTTAGACACACTTGTCTTTGTGAGACTCAAGCACGTCTCTCTCTCTCTCTCTCTCTCTCTCTGTGTCTGACGGCTTGTTATGAGTGCAGACGAGGGACTTTTCCTCCTCCTCTGATGCTCTGGGGAATCTGTAGGGATCAGACATATGGTATTGTGTTCCTGAAAACAAAATCCCCATCGTGTCCCTACAGTGCAGCAGCCCCCTCCCACATGTTTATTCAAACTCAATGACTCCAGTACTAAATCTGCATGATCCTCTATCAGAATATGGACAAAAGATGTCATTATAAACTGCTTTTGGTGGCTTGTTTATGCATTAATTATATCGTAACACAATACATTGATTTGATTACTATACGTCATGTTTATGACATAGGTGTTACAGAGGTGTTGTTTAGACAAAGTGCCAATGCCCAAAAAGAACTTTCACATCAGCAGAATGTGAACCCTGCCAAGCAGGTGCATTTGTGTATTTGTGTGTGTGTGTGTGTGTGTGTGTATTCTGGGTTCTTTCAGTGCTCCCACATAGGTCCTTTGGGCTGTTCCTTGTGTGTGTGTGTGTGAGTGTATGAGTGTGTGTGTATGTGTATGTGTATGGGCTGGGTCCTTCCTCTGGGCTGTTCCTTGCCTGACTCTAACCCCTCCAGAGGTCCCCATTTGATCCACAGTTCCGCAACGAAAGTCACATAATGAATGTGGAAGGCCCAGATATTTTTTTTCACCAGAGCCCAGAGAGGAGGTGCAGAGGAGCCCAGAGAGGAGGTGCAGAGGAGCCCAGAGAGGAGGTGCAGAGGTGCAGAGGAGCCCAGAGAGGAGGTGCAGAGGAGCCCAGAGAGGAGGTGCAGAGGAGCCCAGAGAGGAGGTGCAGAGGAACGGAGGAGCCCAGAGAGGAGGTGCAGAGGAGCCGAGAGAGGGGGGTGCGGAATAACTGATCTTTACGTATACGTGTGTTTGTGTGTGTGTAGGGGGTGAGACACGATTGTGAGTAACTTTTGCTACATCATTTGCAATGTTTATTTATGAGGTACCATTCCATTTGATGGCTTTTATGAAGTGCTGTTAGTACCAAAATTATATGATTAAACAAACCGTGTGTTTAAGTCCAAACCGTGTTTTGAAGTTTATTGTGCAATCCATGTGGTTGTCATCACTTTCTCTTGTGGTCTTGTTATTGTTATTTCTTAGTTGTGCAAACATAACTGCAAGTAGTCAAAATTATTTTACTTGTTAAAGTGTTTCTTTGTTTATCTTGTTTCAGAAAACAAACAAACAAAACGCTTGTCTCCCTTTCGACCTGAAATAACCCAAGAGATGGAGGTGAAGACCAGCATTTCTGAGCTTCACCACTTTTTTTATGTTTGGTTCAAACTTGTTGTGTTTGGTTGTGAAATCTGTCACCTGTTGTTTTTGCCAAACCTTGTGTCCACAAACCGGTCACTGTAGCTGCATGCACTGTAGTGTGTGTATTTGTGTGTGTGTGTGTGTGAGTGTGTCACTGTAGCTGCGTGCACTGTAGTGTGTGTATGTGTGTGTCACTGTAGTGTACGCTTGCCTGCAGTGTGGAGCTTCTAAACGAGTGCCACATTTGGCTTTCTGTGGAACAAATAACTTGGCGAAGTCCATCTAGTCTCACTGGATGACTGCTCCCCATAAAGTTATCCAGTCGCTAAGGTCCCAAGGGAGCCCTCACACTCTCTAGGCTTATCACAATCCCCAGGAATTAATGATAAAATATAAAATTATTAAAAAATATATAAAAGATTCAGTAAGTTACTTACTGAATATGTAAGTTTTGCATGCGGCAATATCTAGCTTAATCATCTCCCCCTAAAGCCGCCTCATTCCTGAGGCTTTATGTACCGTAAGCTGAGGGCCCATCAGAAACAGTCATGATTAGATGACAGCTGAGCGTCATCGCAGATGAATCCAACACTGCTTGTTTGCCTTTTGTCATACTCATAAACTGGCCGATAATGAGGGATTTTATATGGGCAGATTTGTATATTTGTATATAAAAAGTCCTGTAGTCCCTACAAAAATCTTACAATTGAATGTGATTATGTGATTATGTTTATGCCATGAAGTATATGAGGGTGTGTTCTTTTCACCCCATTTGTTTCTCCAGGCCTCATGCCCAATCATAACACAGACAATATGGCCAGCGCTGACCACTGCGGTCAGAGAGGACTGGATGGGTTTGCGGTTTATGAAGTGGCTCCATAGACCGTTTGCTCTTGCGCTCCTTTGAAACAGCCCCAGTCGGCTGTTTAATGCCAAGTGGGATGCACTCCAGTAAGGACAGATACATCTGAGGTTACCAGCCCCAAAACACACACACACACACACAACTGCCCAATCTGGCAACGCTGATGCCCTCTCAGCCGCACGTCTGATCCGCTGGGCAGTGGTGAACTGGCCGTCGGGCACACCAGGACAAATCCCAGGGGACACACACATCGGTGGGTAAAGTTTTCACCAGTCTAGTCTGTCTCTTTACTGCCCCTCTCTGTCTGTCTGTCTGTCTGTCTGCCTGCCTGTCATGGTGTGCAGGAGAGTGTGCTGTGTGCATGTTACTGTGTAGTGCTCACTGGGGCTCTCACTAATACATAAGCAGCAGAGACAGTGTTATGTTAAAACAACAACAACATACACATCCTGTTAGGGGATGTCCAACTGCTGTCCACAGGTGTCCCGACTCCCAACAGGAGCCCCAGTTGATTCTTTTGATTCTATTGTCAAGGAACAGACTGAAGTGGTCCCCAATATCGAGGCAATTTCTGACTTCCAAACATTCTCACTGATAGACTAAAGCTTTAGTGTTAAGTCGTGTTAATGCTGGGTTAATGTTAATGATGGTTTTGTGAGTCTTTCCATGGCGTAAGTCTACTTAATCACTGCTAGAAAGTACTAGGATACTAAATCTCTGATGGACTAAATACTTAAAGCTCCTATGAATTTAAAATGGAATGAATAAATGAAAATAAATAATGCAATAATTAAAGTTCTTTATCCTGTAGGACTCAGAGGTCCGGCTGCACCAATCCAGGACACGTGTAGATATTGGTAAGGAATTAAATAGTCCATGAGCCACAGGCCCAAAAAGGGGCGTGCCACTACCACTTGGGGGGGCAAATTCTCACTATATTTTTCTGAAAGCTACAAATCTCTGGAGTGAGTATAAAATGGTATGATAGCAAGTTGGATCTTGTAGCTTTGTGGCTATACAGGCCTTCAAAGTTGACCTCTGATTTGAAAAAAAGTAAATTCCGCCTATTGTTTGTTAAACCACTCATAAGAACCCAGAAAATAATCCAAACCTCATCATTACTGATGCATATGTGGTGTTTGATGTTGGCATACATATCTTGAATCATTATGTGATTTTGCCCTTCATTTTGGTTGATAAAATTCAAGATTTATGCATACTAATGAGCAAATCTACGTTTTCAGAGACACAACATGTTGCAGCACTAATTGAAATGCCCACTACCTCATTAATCAATGTAAGACTTGAAATACAAATTATTACATAGGTCTGCATTGCTATGCTATTTACTATTTGTAAATGTACTATTCGGAAACACCCCAAAATTCAGTAAATTAGTATTTTATTGAAACTACCCATAAGAGATATTCCAAGAGATCAAAACATCATGATTACCAATCACATATTACCATTCAAGGAATACCATATGAAAATTGTTCACATCACCACATGTACCCAGCTTAACATAAATATTATAATTTTATAATGTCTAGGGCACATGAAATACATGATCAATAAGGTCTGCATTCAGGTATTGACATAACATGTTGCTCTGAAAACTCAAATTAGCTTTCTTTTGCACATAAATCTTCAATTTTATCAACCAAAATGAAGAGCAAATCACATGAGTCAAAATGTTGTATGCCAACATCAAACACCACATATGCATCAGTAATAATAAGATTTGGATTATTTTCTGGGCTCTTATGAGTGTTTTAACAAAAAAAGCCATTAGGCGGAATTTCCTTTTTTTTCAAATCAGAGGTCAACTTTGAAGGCCTATACAGCCACAAAGCTAGCTATCATACCATTTTATACTCCAGAAATATGTAGCTTTCAGAAAAATATAGTGAGAATTTGCCCCCCCCAAGTGGTAGTGACGACCCCCTGTGCCTCATGGACCAAAACATCTAATTCATTAAACTGGCATTACTTCTTAATTCCTGTTTGATATAAGCTTGCACACAGTACACATTATGCTTTTTGGAACACCTTATAAACTCATTAAAAATGTTTGTCAAAGGAAGAACAAGTTTATTTTTCTTGTGAAAAAGTGTAATTCCAGAGTAATCTGAACTAAGGGTCTTTTTCACCATGTCAAGTCCAACACCCCCTCAAGAGCTAGATTACGTTGATCAAAGGAGTATTGAGTTTGACCAGCTTTAGCGCTTACAGCCAAAAGGCTAACAGTACAAGTGCTAAGGGCAGGAAGCCAAATATATCCAAACGGCCATTTTTTAACCACTAATAATGCTCAAAATAGCACCACACCTGCAGTAGTATGAATAGGGCCTCTACACAATAGTGAGCATTTTGGCTAGAAGTGCTAAAACTTCGTACTTCTTCAATCAACATAATATAGCTCTCGAGCATCCTGATTTTATTTCATTCTACACAACAAATTGATGTCTGCACACAAATTAACACTCTCACTCAGACTCAAAAGCACACACTTACAGTAGAGTAGATATATCCTTGCTTCACATGAAACCACTGTCCTTCAATATGACCTTCCTGCTTGCTATGGTGACGAGTTCACAGGTCAACTTGAAATGACAACACTGTCTCTTGAAATGCTACGGCCAGTCTATATGTTTGTATATGTATGTGTGTGGTCTGTGTGTGTTTCTAAATGATGAATGATATTCCTTTTATTTCCAAATTGAATTCCAGATGTTCAAGTCATTTTATCCTCTCTCTATATGACTCCTTGTCTGTATGTGAGTGAGTGTGTATGTGAGTGAGTGTGTATGTAAATGAGTGTGTGTGTGTGTGAGTGAGTGTGTATGTGCAGATAGCAGAGCAGATGTTTCATCTGTCATATACTATTTGCCTGTGTCGAAAAACAAACATGCTTGTATTTGCCTATGTGGAATAAAAAAATGTGCTTGCATAGCTGTGTGAAGTCCTGCTTTGCCCGAGAATCAGAAGCCCTTCTCGGACTACTGCATTGTTTTGGAAAAGAGAGAGATGCTCACTTCAAGGGCTTACAATGGAGAAGGAGAAAACTTCAAACCCCGTCCTGAGGCAACTTTAGGCTAAAGGAGCCGCACCATGTCTTTCCTTCTGAATAAGTCAGGAGGCATTTGCTGAATCTTTCAGGGATTTCTCCTTTTATTTCTCCAACATCAATCTTCAAAGCTGAATCGAACCCAAAGAACGGGGGCACCAGGAAACAGAGTGTGTCTCACCATAAATAGACATGTGTGAAAAATTGATGAGATCCCTTTGACTGTTTGGTGACAAATCATAAAGGATGTCAGAGGCACAGCAGAGATATGAGACCTGGTATTTATACTCAAACAAACATCACGGCAGTCTCTGGGTCTCTCTGGTGCCTTTATCAATGTGTAGATCCTTACTGTTGTAACATTAAAGCAACAGTATCCATTACTGCCAGACATTAGCGTAAGCTAAAAAAAATAAAATGTATATTTAGATATAGCAGAATCATGCTATACCAATGGATGTTCCTCCCATAATGCTGATTGAATGTATTATCATTATCATTGATATCATTATCATCATTATTATGATCATCAACAACAACAACAGTATAAAATAGGACCCCATGGAATTTAAGAATCTTGCATTGTTGAGGAACATTTTTTTATTTTCAAAAAGTGAATTTCTCAGGCTTATTTCAGACTGGTTTGTTGTTTTCTATTTACTGGTAATCTATTCCTTCATCAGTACACTGACTCTGTTGATTAAGTGGACAATGTTTGAGAGCAATGCCTTTTCTCTGCTATTGAGACATGCCATAACCTGCAAACAGTCAACAGATCAACTATGCTGACCTGCCGGTTACATCTCATCGCCTAAATACTGTATCAGAGATGCACTCAAAAAGTCACAAAGTCGAGCTTGTCAAGCAGTACAAAAATAGACACCAAAGTATTTTGATACAAAATACGAAGCCATTTTCTAACCACATATCTAACACTGGTTCCATATGTTCTGATTGGATGACTAAACTTCTCAAGAAACTTGAGGGAGTGTATTGCGGGTGTGTAAGCAACCTACAAGTTACTCACCTTGCACTGGATCTGTGTGTGTGTGGGGGTGTATTATGTTACCATAGACAGTAAAAGATATGGACAGAGTCATCACATAGACGTCAATAGAGACTGGTGAAGCAAATTTCAACTGTTTCCTGTTGGTCGATGTGGTTTCTGCGCAGCCTTAAACTATGTATGCGCCCTTCTGACTTGTGTAACTCTTGTGATAGCTGCACACAAATGTGATTCCCAGTCTGTCACAGAGAGAGAGAGCGGATATTGTTAACCGCGATTGAAATGGGCTGAGATTGGGTTAATGTAGGCCCTTCGTTACCATCACGTCTACATTTACTTCTCTTAAATGTCCTAGTTGTTCGTAGATGAATGTGATTTCATATAAACAGCACTTGCCATATTCATAGCCTACTGTCAATCCAGCACAACCTTGCTGAAATTGATTTTCTTTCTTCTGCGATCATTTGACTATGGTTTTTCCCTTGTAGGATTCTCTGGTTGTTGTGTTGTGTTTTAGTTCTAATGTTTGCATTGAAGATGGTCAATAAAGCTTGACGGCGGGATCAGGATCGGCGATTAGATGATGATTTATTGTAGATGGTACAATAATGAATAACAGAACACAGGCTAAGTCTCGAACAGTAAAACTGTGCAGAGTCTAACAGTTGTGGTTGTTATTAGAAGCGGCTGCTGAGCCTTCCGACAGAAAATGCTCCTCGGGTCGCTTCCTCGATCCGTCTCAGAGTCAAAACCTAAGACAAGGCCTGTTATACTAAAACATACAAACGTCAATCATGCCAACATTTTTTTACCAAAAATATTTGCCAGTACAGTATTTTTAAACTACAAAAATAGACATCTATAAAGTATTTTGATACAAAATACGAAGCCATTTTCTTCAACCTAATCAAATACAAATTACAAAATACTATTTTGTATTTGAAATATGTAATTCATGTAGCCTATTATAAATGCCCATCCCTGGGATCACTTGTTCTGGGATACCATGTTTGGTTCAGGAGATATAATGCAAATTCCGTTATAGTGGAACATTTAATGGTTGCCACAACGACCATTAGGTTTTTTTGATAATGGTTTTATATTAAAATGTCCAGGGCGCCAAACTGTACAAGTTCACCAAGTTTCGTTATGAAAGAATTTGACCTAATTTTCACATATCCCCTGTACTATGAAAGTTCGCTGCCAAAGGTGCAGCTTTTGGCCACATTTTGACCATTTTGGTGATTTTTGACCTATGCCCCGACAATTCCAATTTTGACAGTGTTCCACCACTTGGATTTTCATGGGCTTTTATGTGATATGGGAAGGTTTCATGAATTAAATACAACAAAAATTTCTGTTGCAATTAGTTTTGGGGTGGGTGATTTTTTTTCCACACAGATTGCCTAGACTAGTGAGGGCAGGGCTAGGGGTGTGTAGGGGCATCCTCTAGGGTAAGGGTGGGGGTGTGTGTTGGCATCCTCCGAGGGGGTGTCAAACCCAGGTGGCACCACGTGGCATACACGTGTGTGTATGTGGTTGCGGTTGAGGGAGGGGCAGTCAAACCCAGGTGGCAAGGGACTGCGCAGTCTCCAAAACAACTTGCCCTGGGCTAGGAAACGGAACAGATGGTGGGAGATTGTTTAATTTCAATGATCCCATCTCCCCACATCCCATCTCCCCACATCCCCTCTCCTCGTAAGGAAGTTGAGCCTGTCTGGATGACAGAAGTTTAAATATTCAAAACAGTTTTCCTCTCAAGTCGACTCCAAAGGTCTCCTGCATTTGTCGTTCTGATTTTGTCACAATATTGAAGTAAAGAGGCTTTCTTCCCGCATTAAGAGGAATAAAGTATGCTCAACGGACAGGCAGCTTCTCCTGAGACATGAGTCTTGCTATAGGATTTCTGCGGGGTTGTGGTGGGGCGTTATCAAGAGGGAATATCTGCAAAGATGTGCTGTCTTACAAAGACAGTAATGACATTAGTTATATAAAACTCATGGGATTTCCTTCCATTAAATTTTCATTGCCTGTATTTCGCTAGCATGCCAGTCAAAAGTGTTTGCACTGCTTTGGCATTTTGTCCAGAATCAGGAAGAGGATGCACATAAACACATGACCTTTTCCGCTTCTCCTGCATGTAACGGAGAAGGTCACACACATTTATTGGTCATCTTTATACAACCGCACGAATCTGCACCCATCCCTCTCGCTAAAGCGGTTTGTGACCTATGGTTTATGCTTTCCAATATCCTACAATACATGACCTTTACAGGCAGTGACAGAAAACAGCAGACATTTTTGATCAACAACCTTCACAGTCTGTCAAATATTGAACCAGTTTTGAATGTATAAACACCACTTCATGTTATGGTGGTCTGAATGTGCTTTGGAAATTAGCATTCACAAGATGATTTCATGAGGCTGCTTTGCCAAGAACAGACTTGTATAAACCCTAAAGATAACATTGTTAAAGAGCCTTGACCATGATTTTGATTTGGTGATAGTCGTTCAATTCCACATACTACCTCAAATGCCAAGACTTTGGTTTTGGTCTAAGTATTTAGCAGATGCTATTATCCAGTGCCTGTGGATGTGGCATTTGCTTCTCTATGGTAACCAACAGAGTAAGTAAGCTACACCAGGTGGGCAACTGAAGCACTCCGTTCACGCAGCGTAAAAATAGTATTTAGAAGACTAGCCTAATTTTTTCGAATGCACACCCCACTATCACATCTGGCGTAGCCAGTTCAAGTGCAAGCTAATTGTTGGGGCAGACGCATCGCGAACAGAACACTTCAGTTACGTGTCCGGTGTAGCCTCCCTGTAACTTGCGTTGGTGCAGAGTCAGCCCTCATGTAAATTTCGTCACCAGAGTACAGTATGTATGCACAAGCTCTGTGCAGACATCTAGTGTATTCTCCATTTTGTATGCGGTCGCACAGACCAACCTCACCTCTCCCACATAAGAGTCCAGCGTTATAAAGCTCTAAGACGCTGAACATGCACAGCTGAATTATTTACACAGGCCTTGGCCTTCAGTCTGCCCCGCTGGGTCTCACCCCTGACGCTGGGGCTTCTGTCGACTCTCTGTGTTTCTACATGCTCTTTCTTAGCTTCTTAAAGCTAGCGTTCAAGAGTTGAAGAACAGCGACGCAAGAGGAAAAAAGTAGTGCAATGCATTAATCAGCAATTTATTTATTTAAAATTATGCAAAAATAGAGAGAGCCCACCACATAGGCCATACATTACATACAGCCCAGTAAATAGATATGCATTACACAAAGGTCATAGAAACTCACAAGAAGCCATTTAAAACCAGTTCTTCATTTAAACCATTAGGGTGTACTGTTTGGAGCATATAGATCCCTGTCTCCGCCCTGTTTAAGAGGCTTAACTGCCTCGATGCCTTGAAATTTCAAAGTACAGACGTCGTGCCTAGATTCATTAAAGTGTCTTGCCACAGATGACTTAATGTCATGATTACGTATGTTGCTTTTGTGTTCATTTATTCGTATTCTTAATTCTCTTTTAGTTTTACCAACATAACAAAACCTGGGCATGGGCATTTCAGTAAGTAAACGACAAAGGATGTGCGGCAAGTGATTCTCCCCCTCACAGAGAAAGACTCGCCGGTCCGTGGATGTAAAAAGGAGCCTTTAATCATCGCATTACAGTTCACACAACTCCAGCAGGGGAAGTTGCCAGGATCAAGAGTTGAAAGCCAATTGGTTGGCAGAGTAAAAGAGTCAGCTCTCACCAGCGTATCTCAAATTTTTACACCTCTTCTAGGCAAAAAGTGGAGGGTTTTGAAAAGATTGGCCGATCTGTGGGTCGCTAGATAAGACATGCCAATGTCTTTTGACTATGGACTTAAGCTCACCAGAAAGGGGTGAAAAAGTTGTGGATAAGACACGATTATCTGAAGTGGCTTCTTTTTTCTTAAAAAGTGATTCTCGTTCTGTGCCGCGTAGCTTATCCAAACATAAATCTAAATTAGTGTCATCATGGCCTTTGGCGAGGAAACGGTCAAATAGAATTTTGGCCTGATCTTCAAACTCTTTGTCAGTACTACAAATCCTCCTCATACGTAGAAACTGGCTATATGGGAGACTCTTTTTCATAGAAGGGGGGTGGTAGCTTTTGGAGTGCAAAAAATTATTCCTGTCCGTGGGTTTACGAAACACTGATGTCTGTAATACTTGTCCAGTAGACCTAAATACCCTAACATCAAGGAAGGCTATGGAAGACATGTTGTATTCCAATGTAAATCGTATAGAGTCAAGTCTGGAGTTCAAGAATTCATGAAATTTATTAAGTTGTTCCACTGAAAACAAGAAACACATCATCAATGTACCGAAACCAACATTTCAGACAGTGGTGGAAGATATTATCTGAAGAATAAACAAAATCCGCTTCAAATTTGCCCATAAATAAGTTTGCATAGTTTGGGGCAAATGGAGATCCCATTGCCGTACCCTTTACCTGGTGGTAAAAATTTTCGAATTTGAAATAGTTCATAGTCAGCACTATGTGTGCCAGGTCCCACAAGAATTTAGCTGGAGGCTCATCAACATCTCTAGATTTTAAGTAGTGTTCTAAGGCACATAAGCCTAAATCATTGGGAATGTTGGTATACAGGCTAGTTACATACATAGTGCATAGCAAGTCATTGTCAAATAATTATCTGACAATGACTTGCTATGCACTATGGATAGCGAGTCTTTCTCTGTGAGGGGGAAAATCACTTGCCGCACATCCTTTGTCGTTTACTTACTGAAATGCCCATGCGGGTTTTGTTATGTTGGTAAAACTAAAAGAGAATTAAGAATACGAATAAATGAACACAAAAGCAACATACGCAATCATGACATTAAGTCATCTGTGGCAAGACGACATTTTAATGAATCTAGGCACGACGTCTGTGCTTTGAAATTTCAAGGCATCGAGGCAGTTAAGCCTCTTAAACGGGGCGGAGACAGGGAGCGCCATCTCCTTCAACGGGAGGCCTTCTGGATCTATACGCTCCAAACAGTACACCCTAATGGTTTAAATGAAGAACTGGTTTTAAATTGCTTCTTGTGAGTTTCTATGACCTTTGTGTAATGCATATCTACTTACAGCCCAGTAAATAATGTATAGCCTGTGGTGGGCTCTCTCTATTTTTGCATAATTTTAAATAAATAAATTGCTGATTAATGCATTAACATGTAGGATGCCAGAGAAGGGGCTGAGAAGATGGGTGCACTATTGCCACCATCGTCCTATTTTGCATGTTTGTATTTTTTGCTTAGCCTATTTAATGTGTCAATCAATTGTATTTAGGCTATTATTATATTATTTATTTTATTTTTTCATTTTTCTTAATGCGGATTAATTTGGCAACTGTTTGATAGGGTTTGCATGTGTCTATTTACTATAGTCTGATTTATTGTGTCTTTTGTGTGCAAATATGTTGTACAACTGATGGTGCAGCGCACCCTTGGGTGCAGCTCACCTAATGAGCTCATGTGATTCACCTGTAACCCTTTACCCCTTCAATGATAAAAAGCATTCATGTTGGTAGTCACACTACACACTGACGATGGCTTAGGCCGAAACGCGTCTGTGGACATGGCATTAATAAACTAGACGTACCGCATAGCGGTACAAAATACGACCGCCACTCAGTCCTGTACATCCTTTCCGCGAAAATAAATCACACTAATCAATTACTCCATCCCCCACTCTTGAAACTTTTGTGTATGCTTGTTTGGCATGCCTGTGTGTGTGTGTGTGTGTGTGTGCGGCTGCACAGAAAGTAGCCTACTGGCGCTGAAAAGGTGAATAGATTGTAGAATAGCCAAAGAAGTTGTAGCATTGTTATAAAACCTTTAAAATCTCTGAACAATCACAAGTAGGGCAGTTCATCCATTGCAACTGGATTGATGAAAGGTCACTTACACCTGTAGGCTACATTGTATTTGGGAAAAGCAAAAGGTATCAGCATAATGTTATATATATTTATTTATTAATAAACAAAAACATCTGTCAGTTCCATGCCGTTTTCAACAGCTATCAAAAACAAAAGGTCATTTTTGGATAGATGGATTTTTTGTGAATGTTTCTTCTTCTGCATAAGATTTTAGTCATCTTTAGTTCATGTGATACTTAATTTGTGCATTGACAATAAAGTAACAGTAGTCTGAAACGAAATGCTGTTTTACATCTAACCAGTGGTGCAAATAACTGACATGTCCAAATGGGCCTTGATGAAATGCGTCGCTAGACTGTGCATACACATTTTAACGGGCCAAAGTTGAAGAGCTGTTGTCCGTTGTTGTTCGTGCAAATATAGGCTGATTCATGTTCCCTTGCATTGTGTAACTGAGGTCCATGGCTTGTCTGGCTTTCACCAGACCAAGCTCAATCTTTTAAGAAATCAAAAAATAAATAGCGGGCAGATCAGGCTGGGTTCAGCCTAGTCCATAGGCGCCCGATATTGTTTAATTTTCCGATTGAGATATCCACGCTCTGGTTATTCTAAATGAAAAATGCATCAGGGAGTTATGACAAAACTGTAACTAACAAACTAGATCCTAATAGAAAGCTGTTAGCTTCCCTAAGCTACAGCTAGGCCTATAAGGTAGGTCTATTCACAACATAAATTGTCAATAGGCTATGCTGGCGACACAAATAAAATCTCTTTTGGAAACCAATGGCTTACGCCTTACAGTATCAAGCGGACTTAAACTGCCATATCGTGCGAAAAGTTGTAATAAAATTCACGCAACTCCATGAGTCAAGGAAAGCGCGAATGAAGTAGCCACTTCTAAATGGAACCCACTACACAGTAGCTTAAGTTGTGTTGCTAAAGCAGCCATAATGAAATGAAGGTGTCATTGTTTGGATACTTCACACACACGTGCCTTTTAATCTCACAGACTACAACTACCAAGCTGGAATCAAAGCACATCGATTCCCCTCTCACACCCTGCACGCACTTAAAACAAATAAACAGGCGTCTCAGTCTCACGCATGTATAGGCAAAACTGTATCAGACCGGTGTAACGTTGGTAAATCTTCAATTGCACAGAATGATTTTTGTAGCACTTGCAACAAATGACAGTCGAAAGATACAATTACAGTGCTGCCATAAATTTGCTTGGTATAACCGCATTTATAGTTTTCTACAAATGCAATCAAATTGGCCTCCATCACTCAACCAACGCTACTAAGGAAGTTCCAAAAACAACGTCGTTCTATTAAGTTTCGTTAAATAAATAAATAGCCTTCCAACAGGTTGAAGCGGAGCTTTGATACCAACGTTATCGATTAGTTTCAGTTTCTCTCGGCGCAGGCACATTGAATGAATGCTCATACCACCACTTAATTGTAGGGCTCCATGTTTAATGACATCGATAGCAGAAACGTTTGTTTTCTTTTTTCGTCGATCAGCGGTTTCTTAATCAACTGCGCAGCAAATTATCAGATGAAGCACCGGGCCTAGTTTCACTCCACGACTCGGACCAGCAGTCTCCATGTTGCGGACCCATATTTTGAGAAATGCTGAATAGACCACAACCAATTTCAATACTCCGACACGGTCACCGCTAGACTAGGGGAGAAGGGATGAGAAAAAGATCTGGCCTGGCCACAGTTCTTCCAGAACCCGTAACAGCGTTATCAGTTTGTGTGAATGAAACGGCGGCCATAGTGTGACATCGTAAAACCAATGGTGTAGAGATGGCCACAGGTGTTTTTTAAGTGAGCCACGTTTGCATGTAGGCAATTTATATTCACAATACTTGGGCCTACTAAAATAAATATTATTTTATTGCATTTGTATTGGTTGTTTAGAGTAAAAAAAACAATCGGTCGGTATTAACGCAAGTTTACAAACGGAAAGTCGGTCGGACTAAAAGGGGAAAAAAATAAATATTTGGGTCGGTTCTAAATTGACAGGGTCGGTCGGGTTACGGCAAACGAAAATATTTTTAAGGATGGCCTAACGGTAACATTATTGTACCTAGGTCCTTATTGATATTATAAGATTAGCATTATCTGCAGTAAAACCAAGCATGTCCGATAAACTCAGATTTATTTCGGCTTCAAGAAGAAATGGGAATTACATTTCATGTGAACATCGTCCTATCCTTATTAGACGTTCTCTGCGGTAAACTACAGTCCTTGTAGGAAGCGCCCATTGTTTTTCCAACCCACTTTTAACCTTCAACAAAATTACGTCTCACTGCAACGATGCGCCATCTAGTGGACAAACGACTACTTATCTCCAATACTGGAAATGCAGCCATGATGATGATGATGAATATTTGGCTTTCTTTTAATCCTACTGAATTTGTAATTATATATCGGCCGTTCTAATACCAATAGTATGTGCGTACCTGTGTGTGTGTGCATGTGTATGTGTGCACCGCCATCTACAGGCCAATGAGTGTACAGTCACTAAATGTACACATAACCTAAATTTTTTTTAGACCCCCCCATGGATGAAATTTCTGAAACTTGGCATACCCCAGAGAATGCCAGGTCAATCATACACATAAAATTTGGTGCAGTTCTGAACATCTTAACTGAAGATAGGGGCAATTAAAGCAGAATGATATTGCATTTTCATTTTTTACCGGGGGGGTGCAAATCACAAATGAGTGATTATGGGCTAGGTTGATGTGGGCCCTTGAGACCAACATACCATAAAAATGTCTTAATCCTCGGTGCCACGGTTCAGGTAGTTATTTAGGAAAAACGGCATTTTTTGGGTTTCGGTGGGCCCAGCGCAGTGGGGAAGTGGCCCCCGGGGACCAAACGAAATTTTTCCGTAAAAGTCTAGTGGGGCTACATACCCACCAAATGTCATGTGCCCCGGTGGGGTACTGGTCCCGGGTATCGTTGACCAAAAATTCAGGAAGTAGATGACGGGGGGGAGAATATACTTGAGAGTGCGGTTTTTCTATTCTAAGTTGTCACCTTTTGACTCGCACCCGAAATTGTTGTGAGATTTGGAGTTGAGCGCGCCTGCTCTCACTGGTAATTATGTGATTGTCTACAGTGCTCTGGGGTAGTGTATCCACATCTCAACACCTTCCATGGCCAAAAGATGACATGTGAATACACGGTACCAATCATGTGTTGTGATCTCGCCGCTGGAGCGCGGTCGGTGTTGTGAAGCCTTGCACACGTGCAGTTCTGCCCGAAATAGATGCTCGATAAGGGCCCAAAATGCGTTGAAATAAAGGACTTGCCTAAAGGACTTTGGTGTAAAAGTGGTGTTTGGGAATCATGAGTCCAACATGGGTGTCTTTTTGGTGTAAAAGTGGTGTTTGGGAATCATGAGTCCAACATGGGTGTCTTTGGTCAACATGGTGAGGTTCTTGGATCCTTTGATGATTTCTGGCTTCAGAAAAATTCCCCACTTCCATAAATTGAGGGGAAATATCTTCTCCAAACAGTAGCTGGAAGTCCTGCAGCACCTACAATCATCACCATGACAGACAAAACAAGAGTTAAGTCAAAACAAGGTAATTTGAAATAATAATACAGTGATCAAATGTTTTATACATCTCTTAATAGTTTAAAATGTTCTAATACACGTCTACATTTACTGGCTGCTGTCAAAAATGCATTGTTTTACCTCTTGTAATTCCTGATTCTTTGACAGGAAAAAAGAAAAATGTATCAAATTTTGTAGAAAAAATTGTAGATATTCATATAATTTAGGACCTTACCTTGCTCCAGAAATCCTGATTAGAAGAGTCCATCATCCAGCTTCATCCAGTCCACCACTTCTTTCTTGATATCGTTTAAAAATAATAGAAGACAAATAGAACACATTTAAAAAAAGAAACCTTCGTGCAAATGGCAACTTGACCAGCGGTTATATTCACCTGTATTGAAAACACGAACTTCAAATTAACTTAGTGATGGTGGGGGCGAATGCTAACTTTTAACTGAAAAGTTTGTTGGCTTTGATTTAAGATTGACGGTGAGCTAACTAACGTTATGCTAGCGTGCTAACTTAAGTTAAAATAACCTAAAAACTTCACAGTAGGCTAGCTTCATTAACCCAGTCTTTTACAAAAAAGTAAAACATGACCCAACGCTTATATTCACCAGTATTTGACGGCACGAACGTCAAATTAATTCAATCATGGCGAGCGAATCCCAACATTTATCAGAAAGAGTTTGGTCAGATTTGATATGGCGTGCTAAAATTTGCCAGTGCGCTAACGTTGAAGTTAATAACGTTAACGCGGGAATTCCACAACACCTCGTGAACCCAGTAAATCCTTAGCAGAAACGTTAAGTTTGAAAATGCACGACAGGAACGTTAAAAGAAAGTTACAAATGCTGGGCTTCAGACAAACTACATCTTACATTTCACCTTACCTTTCGCCAAAGTCAGGCAGCCATTGTTCTCAGGCAACTTCACTTATCCAGACAGAGACGTCCGACGACATATGCGAACTCTAAGTTCTCAATCAGATTATAGACATCCTGGGAGTTTGTGCAGTTGTAGCACCTCTCTAGCGTGTTTGGCTATAGTGAGAGGTGGCTATCCTGAATTCTTTAACTATCAATCAAATAAGTGGGGTTTCACTAATAAACGTCATCAGTGTGTAATCAGTGTTTAACTTGTGTGTGTAATTACTAACTTATTATATGGAATATTTTTTCCCTTTAAATCACCATTTAAGCCTTAATATATACACTTTAACATACAATTAAAGGTCTTGGACTTACCTTTATCCTTTAAACACTTTCCCTTTTTTAACCAAAATTACTCTTTTTCTTAATGAACTTAAAATATCAAAATAGTCATTCACCACAACTGTTTTATAAAACGTATAAAAGATTTACTTAGAAAAAATAGGTAAGTATTTAAATGTGTCTTTCCCAAAATCACTTTGCGAATCAGAAATGCATACACATTCACATTCAAAACATAAGTGCCCAAGAAAATAAAATAGCCGGCAATAACCTAGCCTAATTGTAAATACCTTTCAAATGTTCAAGTGATGCAGGCCTGAATGCAGCTCGGGTGCGGTGTAGCCCTAAGCAAAATGGCTGCTTCACCACGAAGGCAAAAACAAAAGAAAATGGTACCTTTACTCAATGGGAATGTAGGCTTACGCGCGCAGGATCAAAGGCAACAGCAGCAGGAGATATGACGAGAAGATTCACAATGAAGATGAGACGGTTGAAGAGAAGATTCATGCAACTGACGATTTCGCAAAGTCTACCACTCGGCAACGCTATCCGGCTCCGTCGGGTCTTTCGTTGTCGTTTTTCTTGCAGTTTCACAAAGGCTTTACTAGTCAAGGTCACTGGTTGCTAGCTTGTTAGCAAAGTCCATGCAAAGCACTAGCCACTAAGTCAGCAGCTAACTTAAACTTCTTTTTGTCTTTGTGTGCTGAGTCGTCCACTCAAACGGACATAAACTATCACCATTTACGCTTTACAAGAGTTCTTGTTGAACACTTACTAAACTGGTGCATTACATAAACAGTTCTCTATAAGCAAACACGCTTCTCAACTCGTACTCTTTCGTGCTTTCTCCCAACTCCATTTCACGTTATCTCCCCATTTCTCTCGCACTCGCACTCGCACCCTCACTTCCTTGTCCTTTTAACTTGAATGTGATTGGCTCATTCACAAAACTTTCAGAAATAAAATTTCACGTAGGCTATTATTAAACAACAAATATTTAACAATTTAAAGGCTATTCTCAGTAAACATTAACCTTACCCAATATGCATTTCTCTTATTGAGCAAACTCATAACGTCATTGCTGGTCAATGAATGTTAACCTTTTAACCTTACATTCTATTTTTTAAACTATGAAATGAATTACTATGAAATTATGTATTCAAATTTGTAGATACATTTTCAACAGGGTTACACAGTGAAAATAAACTCTGGACCAACACTGGCAAAAGAATGGACACCGCTAAAACTATATAAAACACACTGACAAGTGTACAAAATCCTCAATATACTCCACAGTGTAAAAAAATATACTCTTTAACCTCATACTCTGGGAAAATAACACTCTGGCATTTGCTGTTTACTTAATGAGATATTTAGGTACAGTAACATTTACAGTACACATTTATGTAGTTTCAGTCAGAGGTGATTAGAATACTAGTGTCTGTTTTAAAACCGTTGCTCAGATTACCAAAGGAAATTTCCCCTTTTTTCACTGTTATAGCACAGTCTAGACTTAACCGTAGTATTAATATTCACAGTCTAGACTTAACCCTAGTATTAATATTCACAGGAAGTCTTTTCAGACTTAAGACTTGTGACTTGAGAATGTTTTTTTTCACTGTCCTTATAGGCAGTGAATGTGTGTTATGTTGTAATATGAATTATTTTATTGTACTTGCATACAATACTTGTGTTTATTTTTACGCTTTGTTTATTTTATACTTAGACAAACATTATATGTGTTCATTTTGTACTTCACATTACATGTGTTTGTTCACTTAACTCTGCAAAACATTCCTTTCTGATTGGTGCTTTAGTGTGTACAGTAGTGTTTGCGCAGGCAGGCTTATGACCCGAGGGAACCTGCGGGTCGGGCGGGTGCGGGTGAGATTGACAGGTAATATTGCGGGTTGCGGGTGGGTCTGGTCACATTCGCTATAGATAGCAACGTTCTGGGTTAACATATTCATGTGCATGTGCGGTAGGCCAAAGTGAGATTTCCCCCATTCTGTTCCTCTCTCCTTCTCCGTCTGTCTCTGTCTCAAATGCACAAACCAGAGTTGATTGGATACAAAAATACCCCATTGGAGGGGACAAAGCCTATTCATATAATAAAAATAAACAGTTGTTTCTAATTATCCAGATGATAGCAATTCTATTTCATAAAATACCTGATGTAAGCAAATGGTTAACATTTAGATCTTAACCACGATTATCTGGCAACGTCCCTGCTGAAGCTCACTCTTGGATAAAAAAAAAAGAAGTTACCGTGAGTTATTTCCTCGCATGTTGCCACACTCCACACCAGCCTGTAGGCTAATTAAGTTTAGTTTCATTAGTTTATAGCATGGCCTAATATTGTGCAGCCAAAATCATCCCGGTCTTCTTACTTTGAGATTGCGTTTTATGATTGTTTTCTTTAAGTGGCAGTCCGTAGCCTACCGCTTAGGACAGGTTACACCATCGAAACGTATCTGATGGTCAGCAAGAAGAGTAACATTGGCATGCTACTTTGGGCAAGTTTACGACAGAGAGCTGATGTAAGAAATGTTAAGGCATTTGTTTGAGTGTGGGCGCGTGCCTGTGTTTGTGTGTGTGTGTGTGTGTGAGGGAGGGAGAGACAGAGGATGAAGGGTTGCTTAGGCTACTTTGTTTTTAAGTCCAGACATTCCCCATTGTAATAGGCAGTTTAACATAGCCTAGACTGTTCCCCATTGTAATAGGCAGTTTAACATAGCCTAGACTGTTTTAGACAAGGCTACATTGACTGCATTTATTTATTTGCTAGCCTACATTAATGTCTTGTGAAGTAAAGTAACATTATCATGGCTACATGATATTGCTGCAACTACATTAGGCCTAAACGCAGGGTGGATTATATCTCCAAAATGGGTAGAGCGGGCGCGGGTTATTAAAAACAATGGCCCACGCATCACTAGTGTATAGTGTGTATATATAGGTGTAAGGGTCCTGTTTTCCCTGTAGCCAATGTACCTTGATTTTGTATTCCATCACATCACCTTTGTTTACTTCCTGTGTCCTGTGCCATGTGCTCGTTTGTTTATCCTGGCAATGTGCTTCTGTTCCTTCTCCCTGTATCCGCCCCTCACCTGTGTCTAGTTCTGTCCCTGATCATTGGCTCATTTTTCACCTGTCTTGTTAGCCTAGCTCTGTGTTGTGTCAGTCTTCGTTTGTGTGTTCATGTAATCATGCTGTTGTGTTGCTTGTTTTCATGTTTCCTGGATTAGAAGAAAAGATTGTAAATTATCCTTGTTTTGTCGTCAATTTAGGTCTTACGCTGGACCATGATAACAGCCATCCAGTGCTCAGATACAACATATCTAAATACGTATACAACTCTAACAAAACACAAAGATAGTATTCTATTATTATTGATAATCTGAATGTATTATTCTTACCACTGTTATAATTTGTTGTCATACTTGTTTGTTTGCCTTCCCTTGAGTGAGTTTAAATCATATGGCTCAGGCTAGGAACAGTGCACATTCTGGCCACTATTTTGCAGCCTTCGCTATCCACTCTAGACAGGAAACAGGACTGCCCGACTGTTTGCCTGCTGTAAATCTTCAGGACCTATAAATTGTCGAGCGACTCCCTAAATGGCCTTTAAAGGAACCCATTACTCATTCTGAATATGCGATTCACATATTGCCCATGTCCATATATCAATGAGCTTTACAGCATTGTGTGTGTGTATGTGTGTGTGTGTGTGTGTGTGTGTGTGTGTGTGTATGTTTCATATCAGCAAGCAAGTATAACTCTTAACAACTTGTGCAAGATACACATAAGTGAAATATGGCAAGAACTGGTGACAGAAACCATGTGACAAAACCGATATCTGATCAATACAATTAGTGGCATCCATTAGGCCCTAATGGTTAGGGAAACCCATGGTTCCTTCCAACTTCTATACCCCCTCCCTATATTCCACTACCTATACCCCCCTCCCTATATTCCACCTCCTATACCCCCTCCCTATATTCTGTCTATCACACACTTGTTCTTTCTTTCTTACATTATCTCACTCTGTAGATGCAGACATATTGCATTTGATATCAAAACTATAGCACAGTCATCACCACAGTAATACACCAGAGCCTATCATTTCAGACAAAAGCAATCTGAACACATAGGCTTAGGGGAAACTGAGTGATCTGGCTGTGATCAGCCAGCAGTTTCCCCTCACCCTTCTAAACTCATCCTTTGAAGATATTTGTAGATGCTTTGCCAAGAGGAGGATTTATTTCAGTAATGGTATCTGTGGTATCTCTTAGTGAATTACTGAGGCTCTCGCTCCCATCTAATCTGAGGAGAAGCTACCTGAACTTATCCTATTTGTTATGGGCTTTGGCACAGCCCACCATCTGTCTTACATCTTTGAGTCAAACAACCAGATACAGGATTTTGATTGGATGCCTGACATGGCTAATTGACAGCTGTGATTGGTAGACACAAGGTGCTCTCTGACAGGAATCTTTAGCTTCCTGTCTAACATTTAGCAAACAGTGACATTTACTCTCTTTAAGAAATTCTACTTAGTGAAACCCAGAAGATGCGATACTGCATCTACATAGTTAGTGACTGAGCCAAAAACTCCATAGACTTCACAGAGAGAGTGAACGAGAGAGAGAGATGGAGGGAGAGAGAGAGAGAGATGGAGGGAGAGAGAGGGAGAGCAAGAGAGAGAGGGAGAGAGACGACATAAGCCACCCAGTATTTTCTACTGTGTGGTGTGTTGATAGCGGCATCAGCAGACAAAATATAATGATTTTTGTGTTATAAATCTTTATATGTAACTTATATATTACGATAATTACATGAAAATAATTTACCGTAGAATGTTGGGAAATCCCATTCAAGTCAAAGGAGCATTTTATTAGCATTGTGGAGAGCCGTGTAATAAATTAATTTATTGTATGGTCCCTCATGAACGGAATTCCACGAAAATGGAATATAATATACATTATCCCACTTACTATACGGCTACTTGCCAAAACAAAAAAATAAACTCCACCATATGTCTCTTTACATTTAGTTGTTACCGTTTCGTCGTGGCTTTTGAGAAACAAATAGTTATAGAGTTGTATAATAAATCTGTAGAATAGAATAGAAACTTTAATTATGTATATAAATAATAATAACTACTATGATATATAATAACTATGATATATATAATATATAATATATAGTACAATATGGGCTCAAACCCACCACTTGAAGCACCTCAGATTGGGAGGGGCAAAGAGCAAAGAGGCTGCACCCAATGGGTGGCATCGAGAGGGAGCGTGCTAAGCAAAGAGGCTGGACCCCATGGGTGGCATCGAGAGGGAGCGTGCTAAGCAAAGAGGCTGTACCCCATGGGTGGCATCGAGGGAGCGTGCTAAGCAAAGAGGCTGCACCCCATGGGTGGCATCGAGAGGGAGAGGGAGCGTGCTAAGCAAAGAGGCTGTACCCCATGGGTGGCATCGAGAGGGAGCGTGCTAAGCAAAGAGGCTGTACCCCATGGGTGGCATCGGGGGAGAGCTTTATGTACTTTCTGCTCAGCTACTTTAGCAGCATGTCTACCATGACACGCATTAGGTCTTTGCAATGGCATCACTTCATGTACTAAGTTCATGAAATGAATCTTCAGTGCTTTCTTTCTCCACTGCACAATAAACAAAACCATGAAAAAAAGACAAACCTAATGCTATTTTTCATCACTGAAATGGAGTGTCTTTAGCCTAGCTCTGTGTGTGTGTGTCTGTGCATGTGCATGTGCAAGTGTGTGTGTGTGTGCATGCATGTGCGCGTGTGTGTATGTGTGTGTGTGCATGTGTGTGTGTGTGTGCATGTGTAAGTGTGTGTATGTGTGTGTGCATGTGAGTGTGTGTGTGCGTGTGTAACTCTGTGTATGTGTGTGTGCATGTGTAAGTGTGTGTGTGCATGCGTGTGTGTGTGTATGTACAGTATGTTTATGTGTGTGTGTGTGTGCATGCATGTGCGCGTGTGTGTGTGTGTGTGTGTGTGTGCATGTGTAAGTGTGTGTGTGTGTGTGCATGTGTAACTGTGTGTAAGTGTGTGTGTGCGTGTGTGTGCATGTGTAACTGTGTGTATGTGTGTGTGCATGTGTAAGTGTGTGTGTGTGCGTGCGTGTGTGTGTGTATGTACAGTATGTGTGTGTGTGTGTGCATGCATGTGCGCGTGTGTACGTGTGTGTGCATGTGTAAGTGTGTGTGTGTGTGTGCATGTGTAAGTGTGTGTGTGCATGTGTAAGTGTGTGTGCATGTGTAAGTGTGTGTATGTGTGTGTGCATGTGTAAGTGTGTGTGTGTGTGAAATGAACCACTACACATCAAAGGTTAAGTGACAGCATGGACCAGGGGGCGTCCCTGCACATGGCTGCTCAGTTCTCGTGTGTGTGGGGAAACCCTCCCTGTGGTCTGCAGCAGGTGTAAACGCTCCTGTGTTTATCGAACCCACTCTGTGCTCTAGTGAGCCGTTCTCCACACCTCAGTGCTCGGTTTTATTGAAATCAATGGCAGTTTGCAGCCCACTGACTTGACTGCGGGAGAGTGTCTTTGTAGCCTTGGAATGCACATACACCATGTACTTTACATTCGTTTATTGTTCTTTTAGGTCCTGCCTGGTCAGGGTAGGAGTCTTCCAGAGAAAATGAAAGCATCTTTCATATCAAATAAACCCACTCATTCCACTCCGCGCTCCATCTCAAACCTTCAGTCCTCAGCAGACAAACTGTACAGCAAGACAGGCAAAAACGCTTCATAGATCAAATACATCATGCTCCGTTTCAATCAATAAGCTATTTGCGTTTACAGAGTGTGTCACTGTCCCAGCTGCATCTCGCTGCAGGGTGGACGGGCGCTGGACATGCGCTCTGAGAAGGGTCACCTATTTGCACCTTCAATTTCAATGTATTGTGCTTATAGAGCGCCAAAACGTTACACATGTATCATGGCGCTTTACAGAATGTAGGCGCCATGATACATGACACAGACCTTCTGAGAAGGGGTCACCTATTTGCACCTTCTTTTCAGCATCCAAAATTATTTTGTTGCTTTGGTGTGGATGCATGAGGGTGAAGAAAATATTTTAGAATCTTTCTGAAGGATTCTATCCCAATATAAATCCCCAATAAACAACGGCAGGGGAACTTCATTGAAGTTTCTCAGTGGTGAATGCGAGTAAACTTAAAAGTTCTGAGGTTCTGAGCGGAAAATGTAAAAAAAGTTGATGTGCTTGAAGATCTGCCCACGGCCACCATACTGTACTGATCAGCAGTGAGAGCATACGCTCTGATGAATGGACTGGCACAGTGGGAAGCCATCTTTTGCCATGTTTTTAAGCATGTTGGCTCTGTGTGTGGTTGTGTGTGTGTGTGTGTGTGTGTGTGTACTTTGTAACGTTCTGTGCCCACAGAGATCAACCTTTGCTACATATAATTTTGACACAAACACACACACACACACACACACACACACATAAACACACACAGCTTTTAAATATGTTCATGCAGTCTTTTTACTGTACCCCGAAATAGTCAAAGTAGTCTCTTCTCTGTCAGTCTTTCTCTGTTAACGTATGCTCTTGGGTCTGGTAAAAGGGAACTGGAAACAAAGTGAACTAGCGCAATTGGCCAGGGATCACATCCACAGGGCACAGTGCTCCCAGAGGCAGATGGCCTCCGAGAGAGAGAGAGAGAGAGAGAATGAAAGACAAAACGAGTAGATGAGAGATACAGAGACTAAATGAATAAATGAATGAGAGACACACAGAGAGAAAGATAGAGAATGAAAGAGGGAGATAGAATGAAAGAGGGAGATAGAATGAAAGCGAGAGACACCCAGTAAAATCCAAGGATTGCCCCACTCAGCGATTCAGAGCACGCTGCTGCTGCTGCTGCTACTGCTGCTGGTGGTGCTGCTGCTGGTGGTGCTGATGCTGCTGCTACTGCTGCTGGTGGTGCTGATGCTGCTGCTGCTGGTGGTGCTGATGCTACTGTTACTGCTGCTGTTGATGCTGCTGCTGCTGCTGGTGGTGCTGATGCTGCTGCTACTGCTGCTGGTGGTGCTGCTGCTGGTGGTGCTGATGCTGCTGCTACTGCTGCTGGTGGTGCTGCTACTGCTGCTGGTGGTGCTGATGCTGCTGCTGCTGGTGGTGCTGATGCTGCTGCTGGTGGTGCTGATGCTGCTGCTACTGCTGCTGGTGGTGCTGATGCTGCTGGTGGTGGTGCTGATGCTGATGCTGATGCTGCTGCTGATGCTACTGGGCATGGCAATGACCCTGCAGAAATGATGGACACAAAAGCGGCACTAATGCAAGCTGCGCAGGCAAGGTTAGCTAACAAGTTCCCACAGGTAAGAGCGGAAAACAAAGCATCCAGCTGCAGTGTGTGTGTGTGTGCGTGTGTGCGCGTGTGTGCATGCGTGTGTATGTTTGTGTGTGTGTGTGCGTGTGTGTGTGACCGTGTTTGTGTGTGTGTGTGTGGCTGGCCATGAGAGTCCCAAGGTTGTTCCACTTCAGCTGTGTATAAGTAAGTATAAGTATACTCTTTTGATCCTGTGAGGGAAACTTGGTCTCTGCATCCCAATCGGTGAATTAGTGAAACACACACAACACACAGTGAACACACAGTGAGGTGAAGCACACACTAACCCGGAGCAGTAAGCTGCCTGCTACAGCGGTGCTCAGGGAGCAGTGAGGGGTTAGGTGCCTTGCTCAAAGGCACTTCAGCCGTGGATGTGGGCCTTTGGTTACAAGCCCGAAGCCCTAACCAGTAGGCCATGGCTGCCCCACAATGTATATGGAAGCACATGCCAGTTCCCTGGCCTCTTAAGTACAGTATGCATGCTTAACGGCGTAAACATGTCCAAAATGTTGAGAGTTGAGTTTGTAGCACATAAAAATGTACAGTCTCTGAAGAATGGGTTGTTCAAGAAAAGCATTCTCTCTCTTGTCACTTTCTCTGTTTGTTTGCAAGGTAGTGTACAGTATGTGCAATTGTGTATGTGTGACCTGTTAAGAATGAAAGATAAGCAGATAACTATAACACAGGCAAATCCACTCATTGTTTTTCCTGAGTTAAGTGATGTGTCTTATTGTATTGTGTGTTCTTGCCAATACTGTATGTCTAGTGAAGGGGTATTTGTGTCTAGTGAAACGGTATTTGTGTGTCTTATTGCATGGTATTGTGTGTTCTTGCCAGTACGTTTAATGAAGGGGTATTTGTGTGTCTTATTGCATGGTATGGTGTGTTCTTGCCAATACGTCTAGTAAAGGGGTATTTGTGTGTCTTATTGTATTGTGTGTTCTTGCCAATACGTCTACTGAAGGGGTATTTGTATGTCTTATTGCATGGTATTGTGTGTTCTTGCCAGTATGTTTAATGAAGGGGTATTTGTGTGTCTTATTGCATGGTATGGTGTGTTCTTGCCAATACTGTATGTCTAGTGAAGGGGTATTTGTGTCTAGTGAAACGGTATTTGTGTGTCTTATTGCATGGTATTGTGTGTTCTTGCCAGTACGTTTAATGAAGGGGTATTTGTGTGTCTTATTGCATGGTATGGTGTGTTCTTGCCAATACGTCTAGTAATGGGGTATTTGTGTGTCTTATTCTATTGTGTGTTATTGCCAGTTCGTGTAGTGAAGGGTATTTGTGTGTCTTATTGTATTGTGTGTTCTTGCCAATACATCTAGTGAAGGGTATTTGCAAAAAGCAAAAACAAAACCGCATGGTGAAAATATTTCAGTGGAGCTCCTGGCTGCTCTGTAAAAAACACTCAACAAATAATGTCCTTGTGGATTTCTTTCAAAGACACATTAAAAAGCCTTTATAATATGCAGCAATATGGCCTATGAATAATAATCTCTCAAGTGCATTTTCATTTAAAAAAAAAACAGCATGAGGTGTTTTCATATGCAGGATAAATCTCTGATCCCAGCGGGGGCTCTTTATGTTTTCTTTTGTCTTTAAAACGTCTGCATGTCAAAAGTGAGTGTTTTTCACTGTGATTGACACACTGATTGGCCCAGTTCGGTAGCCGTGCAGCATGGATTGCATTGTTTCTGAGTGTTTTAATTGACTAATTTAAAATCAACATTGGCAAAATGTCAATCCCTCAAGATTTAGCAGAAGGGCAAAAAATCAATGAGAGAGTTTGCTAGTCAGCCGTTTAGTCAGCCTGGATTTAATTTCACCACTTGATGCTTTTAATTATCTTTTTTTCTGTTAACACTGAGTTGGCATTGGGCAATGTATGTTTAGGAATACAAGTAGGGGTAAACTTGTGAATGAAAATATAGTCAAAATATAGGTTGGGTCAGTTGACAGGTAGCAAAAACATGGGTCTAGTTCACCAAGGATTTGATTAGTTAATGACTGTTTATAAAGTATAAAACATTTGTATCAAAAGAATGTGAAGGAGAAATTTTGGATTACTAACATTTTTATGAAATAGAAGTGATTAACATTTCATTTTCTTATATTCTGTGTATGCTCTCTATACATTCAATACTGTGCATCAACTTTGCTTTGTCTGTCATTTGCTCTCTCCATGTCACGATTTTCTAAGAAAGGTCATGCGACCCCTTTTGTCACGAGTTAAGGGTATTCTGCCTGAGGCAGTAATATTAGGAATATCCCGACAGGAACTAGACTATGACAAGAAAAGGATGTATGTATTGTATTGACCAATTATCTACTTACTTGGAGTAGCCACATGACTTGCGTATGGCCTTTTAAGCATGATTTGTTGGAAAAGTGGGAAAGAGAAGTGAGGAAAAGATAGGAGAAGAGAAAGCAAGTTATGTACTCCTGTGATTTGCATTACCCACATGCATAAGATGGGGCTTCGCCCTAGAGAACTTTGAGTAGTGTTACTGGAACATGCTGTTGCCAGTGACGTTGCTCCCGGTATTGTGAATAAACCTGCAGTGGTTCCTCACACCTGAGTGTTGCCTGGATATTTTTGACCACAAATGCATTAGATAACGAGATGAACTAGATATTTCCTCCTCCCTCTGTGGCTCTCTCGGGCTTCGTTTCGACTCATCCTGGTGGCTTTGTCGCAGCGGTGCTGTTCTGCTTGGCTGGTCCTCTCTGATTCGAGGTGGAGTAAACAGTTTCCTAGAATATGGCACCATCCGTCGCCAAGCAGCCCGGCTCGGGCAATTGAAATTCTCGACCACGGCGTGAAGCGGAAAGGTGCAGGCAGACCACAATTTGTTATCTAAATACGCCAAGACCACTGCGAATTGTTATCAACTTCTCTCCTCTGCCACACGACGTGTTTGACTATGAACTTTATCTAGTCATCTGTTTATCTGTCAAAGGCGGATAACAGGCTTCAGCTGCCGGGCAGAAAAATCCATCTAAATGCAATTTCTAGATGGGCGGCAGCCATCTAATGCACACGTATGCCTTAAAACCATCCACTCCGTATACAGAGTTAAGGGAGCGTATGAGCAATCCAATTACTGCTTATATAAAGTTACAGAATCAAGTTGTAGAAACCATAGGGCCCCAGGTCCAAGCTGATGGCCTCACATTCACATACAGGCCATTAGATGCTACTATGCATTGTGTTATAAATGCCCATTATATGCATTGTGTTATAAATACCCATTATATGCATTGTGTCCCACTATATGCATTGTGTTATGTATACATGCCCATTATGCATTGTGCTATGCATAAATACCCACTATATGCATTGTGTTATGTGAACATACCCATTATGCATTGTGTTATGCATAAATACCCACTATATGCATTTTGTTATAAATACCCATTATATGCATTGTGTTATGCATAAATACCCATTATATGCATTGTGTTTTGCATAAATACCCATTATATGCATTGTGTTATGTATACATACCAATTATATGCATTGTGTTATAAATACCCATTATATACATTGTGTTATGCATAAATACCTATTATATGCATTGTGTTATGCATACATACCCATTATATGCATTGTGGTATGTATACATACCCATTATGCATTGTGTTATGCATAAATACCCACTATATGCATTGTGTTATAAATACCCACTATATACATTGTGTTATGCATAAATACCTATTATATGCATTGTGTTATGCATACATACCCATTATATGCATTGTGCTACGTATACATACCCATTATGCATTGTGTTATGCATAAATACCCACTATATGCATTGTGTTATGCATAAATACCCATTATTCATTGTGCTATGCATAAATACCCATTATCTGCATTGTGTTATGCATAAATACCCATTATATGCATTGTGCTATGTATACATACCCATTATGCATTGTGTTATGCATAAATACCCACTATATGCATTGTGTTATAAATACCCATTATATACATTGTGTTATGCATAAATACCCATTATATGCATTGTGTTATGCATAAATACCCATTATATGCATTGTGGTATGTATACATACCCATTATGCATTGTGTTATGCATAAATACCCATTATATGCATTGTGTTATAAATACCTATTATATGCATTGTGTTATGCATACATACCCATTATATGCATTGTGTTATGTATACATACCCATTATGCATTGTGTTATGCATAAATACCCATTATTTGCATTGTGTTATAAATACCCACTATATGCATTGTTTTATGCATAAATACCCATTATGCATTGTGGTATGCATAAATACCCATTATGCATTGTGATATGCATAAATACCCATTATATGAATTGTGTTATGCATAAATACCCATTATGCATTGTGTTATGCAGAAATACCCACTATATGCATTGTGTTATGTATACAAACTATTATGCATTGTGGTACGCATAAATACCCATTATATGCATTGCGTTATGCAAAAATCCTGGCTGAAATGTGGCTGCCTGTCTTGGTTTATATAGTTAATCAGCTACAGTGTGTTTTGCATCTGAAATGTTTGACACTAACGTGATGCTAAGTGCTTTGGTTATCATGACAGATTATCACATTCTTGCCCATGTAATCAGTTAAGATTAGTCTGTTAGTTAAACGCGTTATTAACGGCGTTAAGGTAAACCTTTTTTAACGGCATCAATTTTTTTTATCGGAAGATTAACATTGTTTTTGGTGTAACAAACTTTGTAGTTTTTTCACAAGCTGTTGCAACAACTAGTAACGTTAGAACAACTACACCACACTGGATCTAGCTAGACCGTGCTGCATGTACACGCCCCCTTTTAGGGGAAAGGGAGCTGTTTGGATAATGAAAACCTATGCTGCATACAAGTGGGGAGTGAAAAGGGGTTATACTTATTAAATCTTGAAACAAACGTGAATAAAAGGCACAAAATAAGGTTGGTGTAAGTTATCTGTGTGTTTATGGGATTAATGTGACCATTATGTTCCTATTTTTTGCTCTTTCCAGTTTAGCCTACTAACAGGAGTATCACAAAAGTAGGCACAGTCAAACTGCCCGTGGCTGACTATAACTAAGTTCGGCAAGCTTAACTTTACATGTCATAACATCAACTAAACATAAGTCCCACATTCATTCTATCACTTGTAATATGAACGTAGCCTTTTTCCTACAACTAGGTGAGATAATTGGCTATGCCTGTTATCCTGAAGTTCCACAGTTAGCTAGCTAGCAAGCTAACCGTTTTACATGGGATATGGTAAGTGTAGCTAGTACGTGCTGAATGGGCTGTAATGTAGCCTACATCGCTTCGACATGAGTAAGGGCCTGTCCACACGGAGACGCTTTTTAGGTTAAACGCAGAGGTTTTGCTTCGTCTTGGCCGAGCGTCCAAACGAATCCTGTAAACGCACTGCCCGAAACCGCACTTTTTTGAAACCTGGTCCCAGAGTGGAACAATCTGAAACCGTAGCCCGTTTGAATTCATTTAGACAGCTTAAACCGCGACATCCTGCTTGGCGTGATCGATGATGTCATCGCCACACCTCAGCTGCCCTGGACTTGCACTTATAGTATTGCCTAACAATACTAGTTTTCATACATGACATTACCTATGATTACACTCCGTAAGATAAATATCATAACTGGTGCTGCGCAGTGCCAATAGCTTATGACTTGGTGGACTGAACACTGTTTTTCCCCGGTGTTTTTTTATGCATTCTAGCTACTGTCAGTGATGCGAGAGAACTTAAGTTATTAGGAAAGTGCGGTGTAAGTTTAGGCTACATTAATTTGTGCGTAGTGCCAGTGTCATTCATTTATTTTACATGTCTTACAACATATATACATGCATTCACAGTCGAGTGAAATCAGATATAAGCATACAAAGACGCTTAGAACTCACGTTAAGCCGATGGTAGCACACTGAATGCAAATGCAAGATTTGCGCGATTTGATGCAGGCAAAAGTATTGACTGTTACTAACGAAGGTTTTATAGCAATATTATAAATGTGGCGACAGAATAGCCTAGAACTTGAGTAAGCCTTGCGTTTATTAGCCTAATTGCGGTGATAGCCAAAACTAATGTGAATCATGGACTATCCTACAACCAAAGAAAGTAAAGGTGATTAGGCCTACCTGCGTTAGCCAAATAAAGGACGGGACTGCACCCTTCATAAACCGTAAAATAAAGTTTATTAGTTTTACAGTTGACTACAGTTGACAGTTCACCATCAGTCCACACAAACAATTCTGGTTTCCTTGCACTAGCCATTTCGTCGTAGCCTATTCTGTCTGTAAGTTTTGGTCAATTTCTGTAAAGAAACAGTGCCATCTATTGGCCTGGGGTATGAAGTAACGTGTTGAGTCGTGTTGAGATGGATCCATTTGGACGCAAATATTCTTGATACGGTTCCAGGGAAGACGGAGGAAAAAAAGATCGGTTTGGTACGTGTGGACTAAGTTACATACACATAATTCTTTATAACTGCCGTGTTAGTAAAATTATTGAATGGCCTGTAAATTAATAACTAGATGTAACGTCAAGGTGTGATTAGGCTATCTGTCTTTCCCATTAGAATCAATGATATATGTATGTTAACTTGTTTTCCGCTAAAATGGGGCGTGATGCAGATTAAATGTTACCTATCTTTATGATGATGCGCCTTTAGTAGGCTACGTAAAGGCATGCTGCACACACTTGTTTGGGCTTACGAGCCGGCCAAAGAGTAGATTCGTACAATAAACACCAACGCAGTTCTGAACTCCCGGTCAGCTGAATGGTGTTTGAAATTGCTGTGGACACCGATGCCGACATGAGTGCGATGCACTCTGCTTTCGACATTCATCTACTGTACATTAGATTCCATTGTTTTCAATACAACTCTGCACACCGCACTTTGCCGCCGTGTAAATCACGATTCAGTTATATTTGGTTGACGCCGCTCCATAAAATCCATTGTTCATCCACTGTTTGCGTGTTAAAAACTTCGGCACTGATGTGTGTGGCAAGTGACAGTGCACCATAGACTGTAGGCCTATAAAATGGCAGTGCACTCATGTCGAAAAGTTCCTTATTTTCAACTGAACTCAAAGATAATGAATATAGTAGGCCTATTTTATATTTGTTATGCCCTTTATTAGCTATATTTCTGAATAATATTGTGTTGCCTCAGGTCTGCTGCACATCTTTTGACATTTGATTTGAAATAATCAAATAGACCTACGTCTTAAAGTTAATGAAGTAACTTGCTTTGCTTTCATTTGAATCCTAATCAAGATACACAATAATTGCTTTATATTGTTAACATGGACTCCTGGAAAATTCAGAAATGCAAACTAATAGAATTTTAATCATGCGATAAAATATGTGATTAATCGTGATTAACTTATAGGAATTCAGCGATTAATCATGATTAAAATTTTTAATCGTTTGACAGCACTAGTTAAGATGTTGGTATTCAGCAAAGAGGGCAATGCTATGCACACACGGCAGGGCTGCACTGGCCCCTGTGCTATGGGTCCCATCAGCCCACCACCACTGATCATAGAGCACACCTTTGTGCTTTTCCTAAAATATGTTCACATATGCTTCCCTAAAATATGTTCAAATATGCTTTCCTAAAATATGTTCAAATATGCTTTCTTAAAATATGTTTTGACATTTCAAATTTCTTTCAAACATGAATAAGTGAAATGGTCTGATATGAGGCACCCATGTCACCCTCTGAGGAGTAACCACGGGGTCTGGTTTACCCCTAAACCTACAGGAAACCCAGTCAGCAAGCATCTTAGCAAACAATTAGATTATGCATAAGCTTAATATACCTGATACATAGAAATATCTTACAAGTATTCATTCCTTTATTGATATGAAAGTTAGGGTCAAGGGGAACAATATTTATAATACATCATGGTCTTTATTTTTAATTCATCATGGTCTTAGTGTTATATGGCTAATTTTAAACTGTCCACTCTGGGGCATATGTGGTTCGGAGCTTACACTTCAATCTATAGATTTTCTGATTAACACAGAGTCCCACCCCTCCCCTTCCAATAGCAGCTGTGCAGTCTTCCATTACATTGGACAAGAATCTGATAATCATGCAAACATCTCTGATTGTGTTTGGCCTGTTCCCTTGATTGCTTTCCATCAAAGTGCAAGGACGCACACACACATACACACATACAACAAACATGTACACACTCACTCACTTACACTCTTTCTTTCACGCACACACTTACACACACACATACATGCACACACGCACGCACACACTCACTTACACACACACATAAGCGGCATAAATAAGCCTAACTGCCTGAGTGCATAATTGCCCTCTGGAGTTTACCCAATGGACGTCTGCCTGATTGGAATGGTAAAATGATGTCGCTGCTGGAGGCGGGGGGGTTGCTGACACGAACGAGACAACCAGGCAGAATTTTTCTCTCTGGTTAATGGCCTCCAATGTATCACTCTAAAAGGGCACCTGCAGTAGCAGCATGAACGGAGTACAAGGGAATGCCTCTTCACATCCCTTCCTCTCTCTCTTTCTCTCTCGTGTACTGCCTGCCAAGCCATGTTCACCTGAGTGTGATATTTGAGTTTATATCTGCTGAGGGCATGGACTAGGCCTCATACCTGTCAACATTTAGCTTTCCAAAAACGGGAGATTTTTTTTCGGGGGGGGGGGGGGGGGGGGGGGTCAGTGTTTATACCGGATCTGTGTTTGAATATTTAATACGTTTCATACACGTGTTTCAACACTGCATTTCGGTCGTTGATTTTACCTTACCATTACTTACGCATGCCAGTTATGTATCCACCAGCTGCCTGCCTGCAGCCTACTACCAAATCTCCAAAGCTGCTTGCTGTCAGATTTGGTTCCGAGGGCACAAGTTCAGTGTATCAACAATACTCACTCAATAACAGTTTATGTGATGTGTTAATCAATTAAATTCCCAAAAATTTCACAACAGCTAGTTCTGGAGTAGGACATTCAACTAGCCCGCTTGCTTACGACGAGACTCAGGCTGTGCAGTCGGCACCTGCTTCCTTATTTGGGTTTTGGGTTGCCAGGTTTTAGTCTATGACAAAACGGTTGAAATTTAAACTAAGTGATATATATATATATGTGTAGGGTGTCATACACAATCTGGCAACCTGAATGGATCAATGATTTTAAAATGAAGTTTGATGGCCATGCAAATTACGGGAGTTTTCCGGGAGAAATAACAAAACGGGAGGGTGCTGGGAGATGACCTTGAAATACGGGAGAAACCCGGGAGTGTTGACAGGTATGCTAGGCCTAGGTACGATACTTAAATGTCTTACCACTGGGAGAAGCCTTTTTCTTTGACTAAGAAGGTCGGACAGTTGCAACAGTAGACTCACCTTGAGATAAGAGACGATCAGCGACTGCTTTGCTTTCAAATTGTCAGAATTACATTGTCTCTCAGGCTCTCTGTCCAAATGACTCCCTCCAGGCCATCGCTCATAAGGAGAATCGGTAACGCTTAAGATTCAAATTAATTATGTAGAATTGTTGATTATTTAAATTTATCATATAGCAGATACTTTAGTAGACTAAACTATAAAATATACATATAACCTAGTAGATAACTTTATAATATACAATATAACCTTGTAGATAACTTTATAACATGCATATAATATATACATATAACCTTGTAGATAACTTTATAATATATACATATAACCTAGTAGATAACTTAATAATAGTAGAAACTGTGTTTTTCCTTCCCGACTGTGAGGCTGAAGGCTGGTGGTCAGTCAGAGATACATTAGATGTACGTCAGTATTGGATTTAGCCCCGGTATGAGGGAAGTGCTAGGAAGGGCAACCCCCTCTTTGTGGAGCAGAGGAGAGCATTTGAAAGCTCTAATTGAAGCTTATTATTTTCAAACTTACTATCTGACAATGGGTCAAATGACCTCTGCTCATGGACATCGTAGTGAGAGATTTATTGATGAATCTGTCAGAGCTAATGCAAATGATTCAATACTGTTCAGCAGGCCGGCGAGAGAGATCAATAGCCATGACGTCACGGGGGGCATTAATAGATCCTCAGTTACCAGAGCTGAACAGCATAAAAACTGACTACTTAGTCAGACAGACGAATGTAAAGTATATTTTACCAGTTCATCCAGTTTGATCTGAAGAATAACCAAATTCAATCATCTAAATCAGTCTTGATCTAAGCCTGGCTGTGGTGACATTATAAGGCCTTTTTTCCTGTCACAGCAGAATGGTAGACACAGATCTTCATAAGGGTGAGGTTTTGTCACCTGACTGGCCAAGAAGACATCTTTATGTCGAATATTTGCCAGTAAATTAATGCATGTCAGTGAAATAGACTACAGTCTCTCAGATTCCAATTTCAAAACAGCCGGGACGATGTGTCAAAACAACTTTGTGAAAACAGGTGACAAACGTCTCTTGAAAGCTGGCAATGTAAGACACTGGAACAGCAACTGATCTACAACAATCTTACTTTGCCAGCGTCTTATGCAGTAGACCTCTATTAAAGTCACAAAGGAGAGGTTAGAATACCAAGACAGGTCTTTCATACAAGAATTATGAGTAGTGAGCGACCATTATCCCCCTTAACCTCAAGCTAAGTAGGTGTTTGTAATGTGTTTTTAACGCTTTTAATGAGAGTCCAGCCTGGGTGTGTTCTACATGTGCCGTGTGGCAGGCTGTTTAGCCAGGCAAAGTGGCAAAGAGTGTGTGATCAAAGCCACGTGTCGTTCCCACTAGCATAAGGACGCCTCACCTGCAATTCAGCCAAAAGGCACGAGGACTGATCAAAAGGGAGTCTATGGCCATCTGCCTGCCTTCTGAGAGAGGGGCCCATCGCGCTGCATCCACTGTGATTTACCGCCTCTGTTCCTTAATGACCACGCAGCACTGCGAGAGACCCCTTCTCACATCCATAGATTCTGGTGTTGCTGTGCTGTACGGAGCCATATGGAGTTCTGACAGAGCAGCAGCCATTTAGTTATATACGTCACATATACCGACCGTCACGTATGTCCAACCTCTTAGGTATGAGCTACACCAGGCGCGTAATTGAAGCGTTCCGTTCGCGACGCGTAAAATCCATTTTAGATGAATGGTCTATTTTTTTCGAACGTACGCCCCACTGTCACGTCTGGTGTAGCTACTTCCATTGAGCTAATTCCAAGCTAATTGTTGCAGCAAATGCAACGTGAATGGAACGCTTCAGTTACGCGCCTGGTGTAGCTCAGCCCTTACGAGTATGTGTCACTTAATATTCATTTTTATACAAACCAAGACAGCGGATTCCTAAAGAAACGCAAGCACCCACACCATAAGTTTATCTAAATTAGCTATGTACCAAAAATTACATTTACCGTGACTCGAAGAGCTGTAAAAAGTGTTGTAAGGTTGCGTGTACAAATCCGCTTGGAGCTCCAGTGAAATTTTTAATTGCGACGAGGAGAATTCTCAGGCTAACCGTTGATGTGCAGTGAGAAAGGTTGGGAATAAGTACCCACCAGCCCAGCACTAAACTCCGAGCATGGTAAACAAAATCGGACATTTCAGGCAGTAAAAGCCCAGGTAAGAACCAAACTAGATTTTGTTCAAATCTACACACCTATGGCTACTGAAAAATGTAAGGTTTATTTAACAAATGTTATTTTGAAGTATTAAAAAACATCATTGTTTTAGAATTTTCGAACGAAATGGCTGGTAATTAGCACGTTTACAATACTAAAAGAAGAGGATAAGCTTGTCATTTGGTTACTAAAGGAAGAGAATAAGCTTGTGATTTGGTTACTAAAGGAAGAGAATAAGCTTGTCATTTGGTTACAAGGAAGGGAATAAGCTTGTCATTTGGTTACTAAGGGAATAGAATAAGCTGGTCATTTGGTTACTAAAGTAAGAGGATAAGCTTGTCATTTGGTTACTAAGGGAATAGAATAAGCTGGTCATTTGGTTACTAAAGTAAGAGGATAAGCTTGTCAGACTGCTAGGAGAGCAGCGGCATGGCGACAATGTAAAGACACCGGTCACTTCTCCCCGCCTGTCCATCAATCATCTCCCTGTTCTATTGGATCTCCCCGCCTGTCCATCAATCATCTCCCTGTTCTATTGGATCTCCCCACCTGTCCATCAATCATCTCCCTATTCTATTGGATCTCTCCGCCCGTCCATCAATCATCTCGCTGTTCTATTGGAACATGACTTACGGACTGATAAGGCGGGACCTCGGCGCAGTGCTGGCACATTGACAGCAGTGTTATCGTCGCTGCAGACGGCAGTCATGGTTGAATGCCATGCTGATTGCTCTTTTTCCATCGTCCTTGAGTTTGTCCTACCAGTTTTCTGCCTCCGCAATTCAGTCTGTCCCCACGAATGGAGCGAGGCCCACTGTCTAGACTTGTACATTCGTATAGATAACAACAACAATAATTCATGTGTGTTACTTTTAGATGACAGTAGACTTTGCACTCTTTCTGTCCTTCTCTTGACATCTCTCTCTCTCTCTCTCTCTCCCAATCTATTTGCTTTTCTCTGGATCTGGATGCCTTTCCCTGCCTGTGTGTGTTTTTGTCCTGAATGTGTCTATTTCTGTCCTTCACTGTCTAGACAGAAGAGCATTAATCAATATGGCCATTTTATTCTCTGACCCCCATAGGTGACCGAGAGAGAGAGAGAAGAGAGAGAGAGAGAGAAATGTCCATGTGGCAGCTAAAGCCTCTGTCTGTTTACCATGGATTCTCCAGAGAAGAGGGGTTAATTAGGAGAGTGTGTCGGCAGTAAAAGATGGGATATTAACCTTCATAAAACCCACATTGCCCTCACTTAATTGCAGGTTTGAGCAAAAAAAAAAAAGAAAAAAACACAATAAAACCAAATAAATAAAGGATTCTGTGTATAGGGCAACTCCTCAGAGTCATCTCTGATTAACGGAAACAAATAAAGGGCATGGGCAGAAGTGTCATGCTGATTTGCGTCTCTTTGTGGGTCACTGCCCACCCACACGTCACTGCTAAGCTGTAGGGATGCAGTCTTTTGTGAACAATAACACCATGGCAACCTGTCACTCAGCTTGTAAACAATAGCACCATGGCAACCTGTCACTCAGCTCCGAGGCAGTGAGGTAACTATCATCAGTAACTAGGACGACTTCAGTAAGAAGTATCTGCTCAGTATTACAGGACCAGTCGTGCGATGTGTTCATATTGGTTTTCACAGCAGCACGTGATTGGTCCATTTTATCATAGGAGTTTTAAAGGCGCCCTACTGTATGTATGTGTTTTACCTTAATAGAAGCGTCAAAGTTATTTGATGGTAAACAAACTTGTAACGGGGAGAATCGTGCATAGCTAGCAGCACCCCGCAGGCAGAAAACCTTGCCATTTGCCTGAAGGCGACTGAGACATTTTGCAAGAATCATGAAACATTACCTGGTCAGTGGATATGGCTCTTTGGAGATTGTCTTCGCCTGTTGCTAGTCCTTCGGCTCCAAACCAAAATGCACAATGGCATATTAAAATATAAATATTCCGCAACTCTACGGGGAGCTGCAAGAGTCACCAAAATACTCCAAACTACATTGGATACATATAAAACATCATACTGAACACTCATATAATTTACTACATTTGCAGGTGATCAGGTTAAAGCCTGTGACAAAAAAATGAAATGAAGCTGTGAAGAAATCCATGTTTAAGGTACACTGTGCAGGTTTAGGTATTTTTGGTGATTTTTGGTAATGTTCCTGATCTCATTGGGTGTTTCGGGTCTTTCAAAACCTCAGACACCCTCACCTGAAGGAGGGTGTCTGATGTTTCGAAAGACCCGAAACACCCAATGAGATCAGGAACATCACTGATGATGTGCCCTAGCTTAGCATCAGAAGATGTATCATTACTATTGTAGCGCTCCCTCTAGAGGGACAATATACCTACACAATGAAAATGCTTTTGTTGTGGAGGTGAAGGATTAACAACAGGCAAAAACTCTCTCCAAAGAGCTATCTCTACTGACAAGGTAATGTTTCACGATTCTCGCGAGATTTGTTGGGCCATCGTTCTTGAAGTTGCATATGGCTGGTTTTCTGAGTAGCGACTCGCTACGTCTATGCTGTATAGCTATGTTAGGTGAACAATTCGCCTATTACAAGTTCATTTTCCATCAAATTGGCTTTGTGAAGGTGAAAATCTTGCATAGTGTACCTTTAAGATGAAAACCTCTGTTCAACCTTTTAGTGTCAAGTTGCTCTGTACTTGAGATGAAGAGTGTTTACTTCCAAAATGATGCAATCAAAATAGCTTTGATGCATTTAGCCATGACCGAGGGGAAAATAAAGAAGTGTATTTGGTGGAAAATCTCATCACTTGAGTAGAGTTAATGAATAAGAGATAATATTGCAATTGTAGAAAACATGTTTTGACTAGTTCATATTCATTCTCAGTCACTCTGACCCTGCTCACACAGATGAGTTTACACACACACACACACACACATAAAGAGAGTGTAATGCAGACTAATTAAATGTTAATTTAGTGGCTCAGTAACTCAACCGGGTAACACAGCTAAAAAAACAGGAGGGAAATGCATCCTGGGAAAAAGGGATGGGGGCGGGGGGCTGAGAGCTTGATGTCCTTTGCTAGACAATACAACTGACAGGTCACTCTTTCAGCCAAGTGGCTCCATCAGAGTAGTAAAACAAAAGTGTAAAGAGAGAGAGAGAGAAGAGAGGGAAAAAAGTGGTGGCTTCATTAAATGAAATATATGATATATTGTTTATGAAATATAAAATATCATGTATGGGTTCTAACAGAGGTAACTTCACTAATTAACGTATCTACCATATGAGTTGTGCTGATTAAAATCAGCTGGTTTAATGAAGGGTTGGACTTTCACTTCCTAGAGCCGGGTTCGACCTCCTCTGACCTTCTCTAATTGACTTCTCTGAAAGCGGAGAGTGAGTTCCAGCTAGGTCCACTGCCCCTGTTACAGGACCATCATACCAATAAGACACATGGAGAAATATATTGAGATATACTGTTACTTATCATAGAAACTAGGATGAAAGTCAGATTTAGAGTTTGGGTAAAGGTTGTTTGAGTGTTTATTACACACTCATAGTTGTAGGCCAGTGTTTCTCAAACTTTTTTTCTGGGGACCCACTTTTTAAAAATGACAGACTATCGCGGCCCAACTCGTGACTCAGTGTTCGAATTATACCGTGAGCTTCGGGGGGTACCGCTATTTCCACTGGTGACGTCACTCTCCATTTTATATAGGCTTACACACATGATTTCACACTTGTGGTTCACAGTCAATTTTCCTTCGAAATATAGGTCATATGACCGTGTTTGGCTGGCTGGCCGACAAATTTAAAGAAACTAATCATACTAGCAAGCACAATTTACCTCACACGTTATGGGAAGGATTGAAATTGGGTAAACACCGTTTCAAGGTGCACTCCGTGCGTAAAATTGCGCCCCACAGTCAAATATTTTTTGGTATAGCCGTGCAGTGCAAACATGGAAATGCATACAGAGCAATAGCACGGAAATGGCAAACATACAACTTAAATTTAAGACCCAGAATTGTTTGCAGATGGGCCACAGAAAGTCTCCCGTTTAATAGTCAAGTTCACCTAGCCTACTACAAGGCCAGCCTTTGATTCATTTGATTTGTTTTTCTTGGATAGCCTAAGCCTGCAAAACATCAAGCAAATAAAAAAAATGACTTGTTCACGGTTGGGAAACAAATATATTCACGTTGTTTAGCCTAGGCATTTCATATCATGTAGTATCATGTACACTATCATGTAGTATATCTAGTGCATTGTGCACCTGGTGTTATATCACAAAGCGTTTGTGCAGCAATACGCTTTTAAGAAAGGCTGATCTCTAATAATGGCAACGAGGAAAGACATTTCACGTCCAATTGATTATTATATGTTCATGTAGCGTTTCAAACAAACTGCAGATAACATTGCAATTATGGATGTATGGGCATTTGCGTAAAAAAGGTTGAGAACCACTAATCTACATGCGAAATTCCCTGAATATTAGTGCAAATTCCCTCTTGTTAAGACATTATAGTATGGGGAATCGTGCAATTTTAGGAACGGTTCATATAGATTTTTGCAACTGGGGATTTTTTACTTGCTAGGACCCCATTGAATACAAAACAACCTGTTTCCAATTTTTTTCTTAATTTTCAGTGCCAAAATTCAAGATGGTGGACAATATATGCAGAAAAATGTGACTGGCAGTTTACATAGTTCAACAGCTTTATGAGCAAGGTAGAGGACGAGGTTGGCTTTGGTTTCCTTCGATCCCAGAAAGCTTTAAAGTCTTTGATTGGTGTAGTCTTGTATTTTGTATCCCTTATCATGAGCTTTTTCCCATTGTATCGACCTGTCTCGTCCTGTCTTTCATGGAGTTTGTGATGGTATAGTTGTTAAATAATAAGTAGCCTATATGTCATTGTAGCCTCGTGCCTCACTTTCAACATTTTTAAAGAAGCATTCTGCCAGATCTTAGCAACAGTTTATGTAATTTTTCCTGACAACCATCTCCTGCACAACAGCCATGCCATCTATTAAGATGCTATCCAATGTGTGTGTTAATTGCACTGAGCTACTCTCTGTAGATTGTTCAGATGATGCTGTTTCTGAAACCAGTCACAATTCATGGATGAAGGCAGACTTAGCTGTAGTGGGCAGCATTAGGCTTGCATATAATCAACAAATTCATATGTTCCCACAATTTCCTGCAAGTCCTGTTAACAGAATTATTGAAGACCAAAGAGCTCATTGTGGACTTCAGGAAGCTTTCTATCTGAGGAGGCTAAAGAAGGTCCACCGCCTCCTCAGATCATGGTGAACTTCTACCCCTGCACCATCAAGCGTATCCTTACCAACTGTGTCACAGAGGGTGGTGAAAACAGCCCAACGCATCACTGGTTCCTCACTCCCCTCCATTGAGGCCATCCAGGGCAAGTGATGCTTGCATAAGGCGCACAGCAGGTTCAGAGGAAGCTTTCCTGCAGCTGAACTCTAGCTCTGCATCCTGGTTGACAACCAAGCTACAAAGCCACCCCCGCCCAATGCCTCCTTGCCTGTGCCTGTTGAGGTGTCCCCGACCATAGCAATCTTGACAGGGACAACAAGGAGGCAGACCCCAATGTATGTTGTTTATACATTGTTCACATTACATAGCCATATTTATTCTGCTCTCATAAAGTAACTGCTAACATACACTGCACATATTTATATTACTCTAAACCTCTCTACCTTATATAAATCAACTGTATACTACTGTCTACACATTTCTTGACCTGTCTATGCACCACCTGTCTATACTTTGTATATCACATTGCACTTTTCTTTTTTTTTTTGCACTTCTGGTTAGACGCAAACCACATTTCATTGTCTTCATACTTGTACTCTGCAATGACAATGAAGTTGAATCTAATCTAATCTAATCTAATCTATTGTGGTGAGTGCAGAACATTACTTTAATTCAAATGATTATTAGGTTATGTGAAGGAAACTTTTAATCAGTCAATGTGTTTTTCCGGGTATGCCAATAAATAGAATAATGGTGGTTACACCAATCACTGGTTGATAATCATGACATCTCATGTCACCCATGGTCATATTTATTACCTAAGTCATTCAATTTTATTAGAACATGTATGTATATAATGATAATACCTAACATATATCCATTTAAAATGTTTAAAAAGGCGATTATTTGCAATTTTTGGTGATATATCCGCCATCTTGGATTTTGGACCTGTGCAGTCCGGGAAAAAATTGGAAACAGGTAGTTTTGCAAACTATAGGGTCTGAAGAAGTGAAAAAACATAATTTGCAAAAATCTATATGAAATGTTCCAAACACCTTTTTTTGCTACATATCGCCCTGCACTAATTAAGAATGAAATTGTACAAAATGATAAATCGCCTCATTAAACCTCTCCCCGTGTCAGTATATCTATGGAACTCCTATGGCGTGTGATTGTAGGCCTGACTTTTAAGCTAAGCAGCAGCGATGGTTGTGGCCACTGAGTGGAAGGGAGTCCTACGGTTAAACCATAGCGATCTTGCTACTCAATGTTTTTCTAAGGTTGGCTATCACTATGTTACAAAGGCAGTGAAATATTTGACAAATTTATGGCCAGTTGGCCACCGCTTGTTAACCCATTCGGATCAGACAATACAGTCTGAACCTACCAGAGAAATGGTACAGCCCAATGGGGGTGAGGGTTTGAAAATCGTATTTCATTAGATTATATCCTGAATTGTTGTATGTGATGGTAATACTGCATGTGCATGCAATACTGGAGAACATTACATTGTATTACATTTTTTCAGTACCTCCCAAACTATTATTTTCATCCCTTTTGGGGGTCCAAGTCTCATCTAGGGGGGTCGGACCCTCCCAATACCCACCGTAATTCGAACCATGTAGTGACTGTGGTAGTTAACAAACTGTAGGCTATTACATGTTGACATAATGACAATGACATAACTGCTATGTAGTAAGGCCTATTCAATGTAGCACTTAATCCCAGAGTTATTTGAATAAATCCACTCACAGAAGAAGTTTGTGTCATTATCTAGGCCATCTGTTCCCCACTGCACTTCAAGACGGCACTGAGATCAGCTTTTCACCGGAAACTTTAATATGTTTCCTGCAATACAAAATTATTTTGTGTTGTACATTCACCAAGTTTCTGCATTTGGACCCTTGTGATTATAGTTTGTATATTCATCAAAGCATCTGAATAGGATGAACTGCAGATAAATTCCACAGTGTAACCCTAAAGGAGTCAAGGGTAATCACCCAAACTAGTGGCAAAGCAGAACCAATTAAAACACAATGAATGCAATTACAGCATCATTTGTTATGGGTGGAGTTTCATGCAGCACGCTGCCAATATAACTTTTCCAATCATTTGAAATGCTAATTCATAATCTTGAATAGCAGTCTAATTGCATACACAAACAAGAGCAGCTATCATGGCAGAGTTCCCAGTCCAACTCGGTGAGACATACGACAGGAATCCAGCTTGCAGTTCTCCGTCGGACGCCATGCTGTCTTTCTGTCTTCCGCTCTTCTTGTCATTATTTATCCCTCTCTGTCTCTATCACTTTTTACTCTTTTATTTGTTGTCTTTTTTTTCTTGTCACTTTAAACCTCTCTGTGTTTGTTTGTTTGTGTGTGTGTGACATAACTTGACCTTCATGATCAAAAAAATAATAAAATATTACAGCTTTCATCAGACCAAGCCAAGCTGAATTCAGCCCTCTATCACTCTGTCAAAGATAAAAAGAGAGATGCTCCATTGCTCAAAGTGGCTTGCTTTCTTTCTTTCTTTCTATCTCTATCTCAGTGTTGTTGATCTGTTGACTGTGGGAGATAAGTGGATGAAACCATATGTATTTGTTTGTGTCAGCCTGTGCTTCACAGACACCAGGCATTTTCAGCCACATGCTTGACCATGTCAGCATCTCTGGTCCCACAGAGATGACATACAACACAGGTGACGGAAGAAAGCAGTTACTGTAGCTACACGCCGCCTATATACAGTAGTTCCCTTCCATTAATATGTGTCCTTGTTTTAATACGTTTTAAATAATGCCACTTCTAATCCTCTACGTTTCCCATGCACAGTAAACGTAATTGTATCACATAAAGACATATGATCCCCTCTCAAATGTCCAGATTTATTAACTGAGCTAGCACTTCAGCACACTCTGAGCTGACTAGATTTTCCATGTATATATAAATGTATATTTTTCTTACTTTAGCAGGCTTTGTAAGCCCTGCATCCAAATGTGTATGTGAGACGTGATTGCTATGCAGATCGCATTTTCATTTGTGAAGAGCCTGAGGGCACGGGCAGCTCTGTGGCGTCGCATTCTGACATCCGTATGGAAATGGCCGTGCGTATGTGTCACCCTCGTTCAGCAACTACATCCTGCGCTGGAGGAGAGAGAGAGAGAGAGACGTTTGGCCTGGAACCAACATTCTTTTATCCTGCCATTTTTTATCATGACTAGATCTCTGACGTATGTGTGTGTGTGTGTGTGTGAAAATGTGCTGGCCTGCAATTGTTAAGAGTAGTGTGGAGCGGTTCACCATGACTGCAAGTCATTTTGACTCATTTCAATACCAGACAGTTTAAAGGAGAATTCTGGCGATTTTTCACATAGATATCTGTTTATCAAGGTCACAGAGTACTGTTGGTACGAAATAAAACGAAAACAATCGGTTATAGCTAGCTAGAGTTGACATCTTTAACATCATGCCCCCAGAGTGTAGCCCTGTAGCTGTTGGCTGCTATAGCTGTTGTGCGTGTGTGTGTGTGTGTGTTTTTTTAGCTATGTGTTTGGAACTAGCATGCAGAAATGCTAACGTATTAAGGACAAATAAATGCACATGCACACCTACATCCAACTACCGGGCTAATCACCGCACATCTACATCCAACTAGCAGGCTTATCACCCGCACACCTACATCCAACTAGCGGGCTAATCACTGCACACCTACATCCAACTGCGGACAAATCACCACAAACCTACATCCAACTACCGGGCTAATCACCGCACACCTACATCCAACTACCGGGCTAATCACCCGTATACCTACATCCAACTAGCGGGCTAATCACCTGCACACCTACATCCAACTAGCGGGCTATTCCAAATCACCCGCACACCTACATCCAACTACCGGGCTAATCACCCGCATACCTACATCCAACTAACGGGCTAATCATCTGCACACCTACATCCAACTAGCGGGCTATTCTAAATCACCCGCACACCTACATCCAACTACCGGGCTAATCACTGCACACCTACATCCAACTAGCGGGCTAATCACCTGCACACCTACATCCAACTAGCGGGCTATTCCTAATCACCCGCACACCTACATCCAACTACCGGGCTAATCACTGCACACCTATGTCCAACTAGCGTGTTATTCACCCGCACACCTACATCCAACTTGCGGACTAATCATTATGCAGTGCTGAGGTCTGGCTCCCAAATCCTGAGAAATTGGAAGTGCAACAGCATGATATTGCCAAATATTATACCAAACATACATAAAATGGGGCAACAAGCTACTTAGCTTTCTGTCGTGCAGTAGGCCCCCTACACGTGAATAATTGAACTATATTATCCACAGGCATCAGGAAACCAATGAATATTGTTTGTGATTGTCAACGCCAAAGATGAGACATGTCTGATCAAACTGCAGTTTCTCCATTGCCCACTGATGGATGCGGGTGGAGCAGTGGGCTGTTGGACGACGTTGGAGAGCAGCGTCTTGTTTGGCGAGTAATGAGTTTTGGTGGCCAGTCAGCACATTGTAAATGTGCTATCACTGCACATTACATTGATCCAAACAAGCACTTAATGCATTGCTCTCCAGACTTGGGCCAGGGTTCTGGAGGCAGGGGGTGCAGTCAGGCCTGTGTGTGTGTGTGTGTTTGTGGGGTAGTGTGGGGGTGCTGGAATGAACTAGGGCCAAAGGGGGATTTCTTGTGTGGAGGGGGTTGGGTCAGTATGTGTTGAATGAGGGTGGGGGATGCACTGGATCGATAATAAGAAAACCAGAGTCAGGATTAGCCGCTGTGGAAATCAAGTGTTGTTGCACGGCTGCCTGAGGGAAATGAGCAGCCCAAACGATGCATCCAATCTCATCAATATCAACACACCTTTTCACCCTCCATGTGGCAGCAACCACTGCAGAAACACACAAACACACATACACACAGGCACACTCACATTCATTGCCTACACATGCAAACGCACACACATACACACACACATACAAACACGCATACACACAGGCACACTCACATTCATTGCCTACACATGCAAACGCACACACATACAAACACGCATACACACAGGCACACTCACATTAATAGGCCTACACACAGACACACACACAGCGACCCCGCCGGCTTTGTTGACTCATAAATTGGCGGCCTTTCAATGAATCCATTTCTCTTTTTTAATCAAATGCTCTGTTTGATATAATGAAACCAAACAAGTGTTGATGGCAGGCATTTTGATATGAGCGCATTCTCAATGAATGCTATCGTCAGTGTGTGGGGGATATTGAAAAAGGAGCGGGGGTGGTCACACTTTGTAATCACAAGTTAAGAATTAATTAGCTGTTTCTTCACAAAGTCAAGTCGGCTTTATTGTCAATTTCTGCAATAAAGACAATTTCTGCAGACATAGACATACTTTAAATACAGACATAGACATACTTTAGACATAGACATAGCCATAGACAATAAAAAAATAAAAATATACAGACATACCACATACAGACATTAAAGTGCGAGACTGAAATATAGAACATATATCAAAATATAGAAATACAGAACATATATCAAAAAAATAGAGGTAGTTGTGTTGTATATTTACATAGTCCTAGCGTAACCTTCTGACAGAGTAGTAGTAGTAGCAGCATTGTGGCAGAGTGATAAATAACATTGATAACATTTACATGAAGTTTAAACTTGTGCTTGTGTGTACTGTATATTTACATTGATATGCAGTCATTTCAAGTATATCAGGCTTGATATGAAGCAGCAACACGTTAGGGCTTGCAGTCACAGTGCAGTTCCACAGGGCGGTCCTGGGGGATTAGGGTAGACAGGATCCTAGGGTCCTAGGTTCCTGGTTGGCTGGTGGGGGGGGGCTGTCAGTGGGAGAGTGGGTAGAGTGTTCAGCATCCTGATTCCTTGGTGGATGAAGCTACTTGCCAGTCTGGTGGTGCGGGAGCGGAGGCTCCTGTACCTCTTTCCAGAAGGCAGGAGGCTGAACAGTTCGTGTGCAGGGTGGGTTGTGTCCTTGACAATCATTAGTGCTTTGCGGGTGAGGTGGTGTAAATGTCCTGTAGGGAGGGGAGTGGTGCTCCAATGATCCTCTTAGCTGTGTTGTTCCCGACACGTACTGCTTGTGGTCTCTGCAACAGGAAGTCCAGCAGCCAGTTGCAGAGGGAAGTGCTGAATCCTAGCTTGTCCAGTTTGCTGATGAGTTGTTGTGGTATTATGGTATTGAATGCTGAACTGAAGTCTATGAACAGCATTCTCACATATGACTCTTTATTGTCCAAGTGGGTGAGGGCTGGATGGAGGGCAGAGCAGATTGCATCCTCCGTGGATCGTTTGGCTCGGTATGCAAACTGGAAGGGGTCCAGGGTGGGGGGTAGGGTGGCTTTGATGTGTGACATGACTAGCCGTTCGAAGCACTTCATGATTATGGGCGTGAGTGCTACAGGACGGTAGTCATTGAAGCATGATGGTGATGATTTCTTTGGCACGGGTATGATGGTGGCAGCTTTGAAAAGTGATGGGATGACTGCTTGCTCCAGAGAGGTGTTGAAAATGTCTGTAAAAACATCCTTCAGCTCTTCTGCACGGTCCTTCAACACTTGGCCTGGTATGTTGTCTGGGCCTGCTGCTTTGCGTGGGTTAATGGTGGCTAGTGTCCTCTTCACGCTGGCAGAGGACAGGTACAGGGGTTGGTCGTGGGGGGGAGGTGGGGTTTTCTGTGGGTGAGTGTCATTTTGTGTGTGTATGTGTATGCGAAACTGAGTTTCGGAAACAGCCCATTGTGGTTTGAGGATCATGAACACAAAGTCATGGATTGGCCAGAGGTAACTGGCACACGAAAAGCACACAGTGTGACCTCTGATGAGGTCAGCCATTGTAAAATCCATTTAAGTGTGTGTGTGTGTGTGTGTGTATGCCTTTGCCATCAGAGCTGATGGGTTTGCTACTGTTCCATTTACATATCACATTAGATGAGGGCTTGCATGAAGTCACCGAGTTATTGTGATCAGGCAGCTGTTGTTTTTCTTTTTATTCAAAAATGTTATTTAATCTAGGGTGAAGTAAATTGTCTTTGAAATAGATTGCATGACTCCTTTGCACCCATTAAAACCTATTGAGGTTTAATAAACCGCTGAGAATTACCATTTTTATCAAGTTTGCTCATGTCAAACAGTGAGTTAAACTTCCATTCCCACTGACTGGAGAATAACAGCACAATAGTGTCTGTGTAGAAGCACTTCTAATATATAGCACCAAAGCTGTGCAGGTTTTAATAACCATTAACCAACCTACCCATACACTGAGGATCATCAGTCACTGGTCATTAGTACTGCTATGAGTTCCCACCATAGAGATATTTAAAGGTAAACTATGCAGTATTGGCAATTTCCTTACTGTTTTCTCGGTTTTTGCTTCTTTTTCGCTGGCTCTGTCATGACGAATGTCTGAGAAACTCCATCGCTACCTTTTTCTAGCCGGTGCCTGGCGTGTATGTGTATTTGAATGCAGTAAAGCAATTCATTACACTCGTTATACTTCTTGACGGTGAGGCCGTCGGCCCTCAGTTGCAAGGGTGGTTTTTCCCGCTCACAGGTGCTAGGGGGAAGCGAGACGGCCACCATTCAACCCGAAAAAAGTCCTGAGTGGGGATGACCTGAGATATCGCCACTCATGATGACTCACGGAATGCCTATCGTCCAATCAGAAATGAATACATAATTTGACCGGACTTAACTTTTGTATAATACACTATATAACAGGAGTCATCAACTAGAAGTGCACACGGTCAAGTAAACTAACCCTCATCCGTTACTGGGGTAAGAACAATTAGACGGGATGGCTGAAGAACATCAGTGTGGTTTACATTTGATCAGTTGGGTCAGTTAGGTTTACATTTTATCAGTTTGGTCAGTTAGGTTTATATGTTATCAGTGTGGTCAGTTTGGTGTACATTTTTACTGAACAAATTATTTTCAGTTTTGCAGAAACCTGTGGTGGAAAAGTCCGGCTTCAGAGTAAAAAGTCCTACCAAGTATTGGCTCTACCTGTGCACTTAACACCTGTATAGCCTACTAACAAAGAAATTATGACTACAGCAGCAGTAGTATGACTACATTCTCTTTCTGGAATGGACCTCAAGATTGTGATTGAGTTGACAAAGGCATTTTACTCCAAGTTCCAGTGTATCTACCATAACATAATAATATAATAATAATGATTATAAAATAATAATATAATAATAATGATTATAAAATGTGTTTTCTGTTTTTCATTTGTTTTTTCATCATAGCTTATTTATGAAGATCTGGAGCCCAGTCTGAACTTGGTCATCAAATTAAATAACAATCATTTGCTGTTTTAATGTGTGTGTGTCTTGTTTGCTTGTCCTATTCAAACGAGCGAAAGTGGGCCATGTATAATCACCCATCCCCCAGACAATACACAACATTAACATCAGAAACAGAGAAGGCCTTGATTAATCAGCCAGTGTGCCAGGGAAGACAGTGTGTGCGCTAGCTCAAAGGCAACACTTCCTAATTAGTTTGGGGAGGTTTGGGAAACGAGGAGAACTTCTGAAGTGGCATTGTGATTTGCAGGAAGTCAATTATATAGATAGGCACTGTGTAAAGAGAGCCCAGTAGTTTATAAACATACACCTTGACTATATCACTATATGCTGCCATTTTCTCCACAACGCTTTCTGTTTCATGGTGCATATTGAAATTCAATGTGTTTCAGGCCAGCAATTTTGTACTTAATTGATATCTGGATTGGTTGACGTCAGTCTCCAAAGGTACACACACATTATGAACCATGGTCTTAAAAACAGGGAATGTGAATGCATAATTAAACACTGATTGCAATTAGAAGAGTGGGCATGAAATGTACAGGGGGAAAGGACTAATGTATTTTAATGACACACACATAAAAGTTTACAAGAGAGCAAATCACCCAAAGTGCCACCACAAGTCTTCTACCCAGATGGTCTCTGGAGACTAATGCGTTGGCTTAATATAAAAGAACTTACCTCGAGCAACGCTTCGGTTTCACTTTACGACTGCTTTCTTCCCCTTTTAGAGCAAATAAAGCAGGTGGCTGGGAAATGAAGAGTCCAGCTCCCCATTAAACAGATGGCCAGACCGGCCTGGCCTCTGCCCTCGGCATGAAAGACAACGCTAAACTTCCAATTATTATTCAGCAGCATTCGCTCTCCTGGGCACTTAATGTCTCAGGCTGGACTTTGTGTTAGTGTTCAGCACTACGCAACTGTAAGCCCAGTTTAGCAGAGACAGATGCCACTCAGGTGAGGCTCACTGTGCTTTATCAGGGTCATAGCAAGTCTTTTAAACTGTATGTGTGTGTGTGTGTGTGTGTAGGTAGTGTGGCACAAATATGATGAACTGTTAGCAACTGTTAGCCATAGCCATTCTCTCAAATGACTCCTCAATTGGTAAATGCTTGTTGTAGTTTGTCATTTTTGCATCACTGAATAAAACTGGGGGACTCCCATTTATCTGATGTTGAGCCTGCCTCTGCTGTCACACAGGTGTTCACTATTATATTATTATAATAAGTACCAGGTAACACACTTCAGAAATATAGTGTGTATGGAGGTACACTATACCAGGTAACACACTTCAGAAATATACAGTGTGTATGGAGGTACACTATACCAGGTAACACACTTCAGAAATATACAGTGTGTATGGAGGTACACTATACCAGGTAACACACTTCAGAAATATACAGTACACTCTTTAAGTACCAGGTAACACACTTTATAAATATAGAGTGTGTATGGAGGTACACTATTTTGATATATTTTTATTTTTTGGAGGGGGGGCTTTTTATGCCTTTAATGTCATAGGATATTTTATAAACACACCTTATAAATATAGTGTGTATTGAGGTACACCATTTAACACACTTTATACATATACAGTGTGTATGGAGGTACACCATATAACACACTTTATAAATATACAGTGTGTATGGAGGTACACCATTTAACACACTTTATAAATATACAGTGTGTATGGAGGTACACCATATAACACACTTTATAAATATACAGTGTGTATGGAGGTACACCATATAACACACTTTATAAATATACAGTGTGTATGGAGGTACACCATATAACACACTTTATAAATATACAGTGTGTATGGAGGTACACCATATAACACACTTTATAAATATACAATGTGTATGGAGGTACACCATATAACACACTTTATACATATACAATGTGTATGGAGGTACACCATGTGCAGAGGAAAATAAATCGATGTTGTCAGTAGTCGTTTTTCTTTTTTCCCTCTACTTCGCTGTTGATTTTCTCTCTCCATCTTCAGAGAAGTTTGGTGTGCACTCTTGGTGAACTAAGACAACTTCAGCTGCTGCTCAAAATGACGGGGGAAAAAAAGAAAAGCAGTTATTAACTTTTCTCCGATTTCACTGAGATAAAACCGCAGATCTTTGCTGCAGACAATGCTAATGGCCTGTGATCACCATCTAGATAGAGTTTGTCATGGCTGTCACATGAAAGCTGCTGTGAGTGGCGCAAAGTCTGTTCAGTGTGTGTTTTCACAACGTCTGTGCGTGTGTGTGTGTGTGTGTGTGCATGCGTGCGTGTGTGTATTTGATTGCTGTGCCACCTCGTGCCTCTCTCACGGTGTGTGTGCACAGAAGATCCCTCAGCTATCGCATCTGGCCACCTGACAAGTACACTTGCCCTAGAGATCTCAGCGACGGCAGTTAAAACGTAGAGCGAGCAAGTGTGGTCTTATCATTCATCTTCAAATGGGCAACACCACGTGATTAGACCGGACACTGGGCCTACTACGACACTACATGACACTCGCCGAGGCATCCCTTCAGATGTATATAGTAAATGTAGTAATGCAGATGTCACTGGGAAAGCTGAACACCTGCCAAACACCAACAGCTTCTGGTACCTTGTGTGTTTTGATCAGGCATCAATTACCTTCCACATGCCTTTGGAAAGCACAGAACTGAAAATAAAACGCGAAAACATCTGGAATTTTCTATTCCATTGTATTCGGTGTCTCAGATTACCCCCTGAGACCACATCTTTCCACACTTAGACATTTCCAGTGCACTTTACCTCACAGAGGTAGAAAATGGTCCACTTTAGCGTAGATTACCTGCCATAATTGACGGGCTATTTGCCACCAGCGGTAGTAATGGTAGATGACCACCATTAAAAAGTCAGTAAACATATCTTTCTGGTTGAGACAGAAACTGCTTAACGCGCTTATTCTATAGGTTAATACCACATAACAACATCGGATGTCAGCGGATTTCACAAGATGTTAGATAGAGATGTTAGCAGCAGAGATGCTGGGTGATTTTCTCTGACAGGATACATTTGATTCATGTCCCTAAGCATGAGCAGACAAATAACATTAACAGAAAAACGTGATGCAAATGCACTTTTTTTACTTCAATTTTCCCATCTTACCAATTTCCCATATTATTTTTTAATCAAATAACTCACTGTAAATAGAACATCTGTTTAATCATTTTATGTTGCTGCTCAAATAAAACCAAAAGATAAAACAGATCAGACAGCAAAAGTCATTCTGTCCACAAAATAAGGCATGTTACATTTGGTGCCCCATACTGATTAGAACTACTCACCCCCATCCAGATCTTTACACTGATACAGTTCCTATACTCTCTAATAAGAACAACTCACCCCCATCCAGATCTTTACACTGATACGGTTCCTATACTCTCTAATAAGAACAACTCACCGCCCATCCAGATCTTTACACTGATACGGTTCCTATACTCTCTAATAAGAACAACTCACCGCCCATCCAGATCGTTTTGCAAATGATAGGGCTTTGTGAGAGGGCTTTTTGTGGAAAATCCCGCTTGAGAAATGCATGAGTATTATGTGACCGTGTAATTCCAGCAGTTTCACAGATTGCATCGTGGGGTCAGGTGGATTATAATCTGCTTTCTAACTCTCCTTCTGGCCTCTACGGGCATCATCCGTGTTATTTTCACCATATGAATCTGCTCTGATATAAACACTGCCTTGGCCTCGGACGGACAGGGTTTTAAACTGGCTCTGTAATGTTTCCTCAACATGTGGCACTGCTGACATTATCCCAGCCCAGGACGGGGGAATAAATAAGGCTTAAATGCTGCTCAGAACCCAAACCCTCCGGTGATGGAACACCATGCACTATCTGAACCAGAGGAGTTTGAATGCCGAGGTCTGCTTGGCAATATTCTCTTCACAAAGAGCCTTTCTGCTCCGTTGGACTTCCTAATGCCCCTAGTCTTTCAAACAGCACTGTGCAAATGCAGTGATGGAGTTCCTAATGCCCCTAGTCTTTCAAACAGCACTGTGCAAATGCAGTGATGGAGTTCCTAATGCCCCTAGTCTTTCAAACAGCACTGTGCAAATGCAGTGATGGAGTTCCTAATGCCCCTAGTCTTCCATACAGCACTGTGCAAATGCAATGGTGGCGCATAATTTCAACGCCTCTCCTCAGGGTTGGTTGACTGACTCAGTTCTTTATGCATGTTCCAGGCACTGTGGTTTTATGGGACATTGTTAGCAGTACATTTATTCATTTGTGACTATAGCATGGATGAAAGATACATACAGTATGCACACTTCAAACTGCACACATCCAGTATTTCATATGACTACATGCATTCAACCCTGAAAGCAGTGTAGAAAAAAGTACATGAAATCTCTGGGTGGATGAGGCTCCAATGCAACCTCACTCTATGTCTATTCTGTGATGGAGGCAGAGAATGGCTGCACAGGATGAGATCTGACACCATTTGCATACACTATACACATTAGCATGACTCAGCCCACAGCGTATTCATTTTGTGCACTTAATGCAACATAAACAATAAAACTAAGCTTTGCTTTTAGAAAACAGCCCCTCCATGCCTCTCCACACTGTGCCACAGCAAATTCAGGCACACACACACACACACAGAGCCACTTTCATTGAGACTGGAGACGTTAGCTACCCATTGCGTGAGCGTACTTAACTTCTGATCTTTTGAGCAGAGGGTGCAGCTGTGTGTCTCCGCACGTTGAGTGGCATCGTGGGTAATAGCTCTCCGTGCGTGACACGTCAGTGTGTCAGCACTACAAAGCGGCGAGGGCGGTGGGGTTGGCAGCGGGGGGCAGCAGTGGTGGTGGTGGGGTTGGCAGCGGGGGGCAGCAGTGGTGGTGGTGGTGGGGTTGGCGTTTAAGGGTAGGATGGGGGGGATTAGATTTGCTGTTGCAGCTCAGTCACTTTGATGGGCCCTTGGGGGGGCTTCTGTCGAGGTAAACAAGTCAGTAAATGGCGTCAGCTATTTCCGCCTGCTTGTCAGAGTGAGGGCACTCTCGCACTACACGGATGGGTTATTGTCCTTTCAATTTGTCACTGCTGTCGGCCAGAGGCCCACTCGGATGCGACTCTTTCTCCTCCAAAGCAGCGCGGCGGAGAAGTTAAGAGGAAACAATCTTATGAGAGGATGTTCAGAGCTATATTGCAAAGGCCTTTTTGAGGGCCGAGACGATGGACCACTCACCGTGGAGTTTCCAAGGCCTTTTTGAGTTGTGAGAGGATGGTCCACTCACTGTAGAGTTTCGGAGGCCTTTTTGATTGGCGAGACGATGGTCCACTCACTGTAGAGTTTCGGAGGTCTTTTTGATTGGCGAGACGATGGACCACTCACTGTACGAGTTTTGGAGGCCTTTTTGATTGGCGAGACGATGGACCACTCACTGTAGAGTTTCGGAGGCCTGGCTTACACCTGCTGTTGAAGAACTCTGTCGAGAGGGAGAACAGGCTAACAGATGCTGTGACAGTCTGCTTGTTGAAAATAGTGCTGATAACAACATTAATTAAACATGATCTTATTGGTGTGTGTGTGTGGGGGGGGGGGGGGTATTACACTACTATTAATTGCACCAAACACATGAGTGTGGCTCATAGTGTTTCTTGTTTTGTTTTTTAGAGAAAAATATTTTATTAGTAGATCTGCAATATTCACATATACACAGCTTCTCTTAGCTCGTTTGAGAAGACGGTAATCAAAACCTTGTCAGTGCTTTTTGTGACCTGATTGCAGAAAGAGGAATAGTTCTGAGACTCTCCTCTCCACAGCTTCACGGCAAATAGCTGCGTCTATAAAAAGAACTGCATTTATCTTTCACTTTGTCGTCCTCCATTTCTGAGAATGTCGCTTTTTTGGGGGCTCCTCACAAACTGCTCGCTCCAGGTGTCTTGATGGAGTGTTTGTTTTCTCCTCCTGTTTCACAAGCCCACATCCATTTGTCATGGAGAGTACAGGCTGGCTTCCTACCCAACTCCAGCCCACAGTCCGCTGCTCAAGCATGTCCAGTGACAAGTCCACTGCAGGCTACTTCTCCACTTTACTCAAATGCACATTTATTTGTGTAGTGTGCTGAGTGTGCTTTTATTCAGTACAATTTAACCTAAAGGTAGCAAATATGGAACACAGTGTGTGTGTGTGTGTGTGTGTTTGTGTTTGTGTGTACAGGTGTGTGTGCATGTGTGTGTGTTTGTGCATGGATGTGTGTACAGGTGTGTGTGTGCTTTTTACTTCAGTGTTGTTGGTGGCATGATCTACCAGTTTAGCAGCAATAACACACTCCTCTCTGTTGTGTTTCCTGTAAGAGAGATGCGCTCGTCTTTGTTCATCATGTGTGTGTGCATTGACGTTGCTGCAGGCACAGTGATTAGAAATGTGTTTCTGGATCGGCAGTGTGCAAACCCAGAGTGTGTTGTGGAGGATGTGTTTCTGGATCGGCAGTGTGCAAACCCAGAGTGTGTTGTGGAGGACACAATGGGCCCGGAAGGGGGTACAGACAAACTTCCAAACCAGCCAGGCATTCAAAGCATCTAATCGCCCGCCAGACAAACAATTCAATTCCAACTATTCCACCCCCGACTCAACACTTGAAATAAATAAAACTCTCTCCAGGTTTTCAATTTGAACTAAAAACCAGACTGTCTATAGCGACTAAATATTTTAGTGTCTGATTGGATAATTGGAAAAGAAAACACACACACACACACACTCCTGTCACGTACCTGTTGATGTATGGACTGTGTCCTGGCCTGGGTTGTGTTGTGGACAGATTGCGCTGACACCTCCTCTTCATTTCTTCTCTGGGTGCAGTAACAGCCTGTATTATCGTATTGATTGGCTAGAACAGGCGGTCATCTGTCCCTGTACGGGGGGGGGGTGAGAATGGACAGTGTCAGCCGCCTGGCGCCGTCCTCTTACTTGTGCTGACGAACGTGTCACTGCCGCCCACTCTTCTTTTGTTTCCCTGTCTTCTTTCAAGAAATCACTGCAGTTTTCTGACTGACTGACCGCTTTCTCGGCTACGGCTCTGTTCCAAAAGGACGGCGGTGGCTCACTGCCTTGGTGCCTTGATGGAGAGCTGTCTCACTGGACATGACTTTGATTTGAAGGCACCTTTTGAGAATGAGCGTTCTAGAATCTTTGGCACTCTTGGGCTCTAGAATCTTTGGTTGACGCTACGGTGTCAGGTTTAGCAGAAGCAAGAGCGTTAAACTAAACTAGCTTACGGAATCTAGCAGGCTAACGGTAGAAAGTCATCTGACAGACGGCACATATATCTGACCAGACACTATAAATGGTTACAACAATGGTATAATCGGATAGAAAAGTGTGTATTTCTCGCTAGATTTTGACAAATCTAAGCAAAAAATGTTTTAAACAAATCACATTTCAACACATTGATGCTGCCTTCAAAGATGTCTTAGAAAACAGGAAAAAGAGTTTTTTTTTCAGTTTGGAACCGCACTTGCTGCATCGCTCCCCTCTTAGACATCTTAAAATGTTTTTACCATTTCCAACTGAGCCATCATCTCTCTCTCTGTCTCTCACTCTCTCTTTCTCTGTCTCTCTCTCTCTCTCTCACACACACACACACCTTTGACATTAGTGCATTGTGAGGAACCATACAAATCACTAAAGCAGCAGCCACTGTTCCCTGCCAGTGACAGGAGATTGAATTGAAACAAAACACAAGGAGAGTCCATGCAGGCTATAGGTCTCTGCTGGCAGGTGTGTGTGTGTGATTGCATTCACCTCTCAACCTCACACACTACACCACACAACACACAGGGGCTATCTGGCCTCTTCACTTGCTCATGGCTTCTTTATGACTGCTCAGGGAGCATGTGTGTGTGTGTGTTTGTGTAGATGTGTGTGTGTGTGTGTGTGTTTGTGTGTGTGTGTGTGTGTGTGTGTGTGTGTTTGTCCTCTAGGGCAACTAAAGATAGAATAGGACTCCAAATGCAAGCTGGAGAGGAGGGTGTATTTCAAAGTGAAATGGTGAGTCTGTTGTTTTTCTTGTATTGTGTTTCATCTGCACTGCACTATGCTTTGTGTCCCTGGGTGCCCTTGGAGACATTCAAACAATCACACACACACACACACACACTCACTCTCAAGATACGCCCACATACAGTGCACCAAAAACAAATTACAAAAAGTACACACAAACGCACACTCATTTACCCAAGCTCGCAAACACAAACACACACATACTGTACACACACACAGACACACATACACACACACACAACCAATCACATGTGGCCAAAGCAGTTTTCTGTGAAGTGATTACCAATCCCAGAGCTGATGTATGAGAGTGTGTGTGTACAAGTGCATGTATCTGTGTATAAGAGGCTTGTTGAGGACAATTAGATGAGATGGCTTGGGCAGGAGTGGTCAGTGATGGAAAGCTGTGGTTAAAAGCAGTGCGACCCCGACTTGGATTAACAGCTCTCTCTCATTCCAAGGTCACAACCTTTAGTCTCCTCCCATCACTGTCACTGCTGGTCGCAACACACGGAGTTATTACCAAGCACTTGCGATAATGCCCCTCACATATATGTAGACCACTGAAGTAGGAAGACAGATTATAGCAGGACTAAAAAAGGCACCTCCGGCCTATATGTTATCATGTGAATTATAATCCATTTGATGGGCGTCAGAGGTTGATGTAAGGACGTGCCTTTGCAAAGCATAGTGTAGTGGCTAATGATAACAGATGTGGTAGTATAGTGGCTAATGATATGATAACAGATGTGGTAGTGTAGTGGCTAATGATAACAGATGTGGTAGTGTAGTGGCTAATGATGTGATAACAGATGAGGTAGTGTAGTGGCTAATGATATGATAACAGATGTGGTAGTGCAGTGGCTAATGATATGATAACAGATGTGGTAGTGTAGTGGCTAATGATATGATAACAGATGTGGTGGTAGTGCTAATGATGTGATAACAGATGTGGTAATGATGTGATAACAGATGTGGTAGTGTAGTAGCTAATGATGTGATAACAGATGTGGTAGTGTAGTGGCTAATGATATGATAACAGATGTGGTAGTGTAGTGGCTAATGATGTGATAACAGATGTGGTAGTGTAGTAGCTAATGATAACAGATGTGGTAGTGTAGTAGCTAATGATGTGATAACAGATGTGGTAGTGTAGTGGCTAATGATGTGATAACAGATGTGGTAGTGTAGTACATTACATTACATTACATTTGGCTGACGCTTTTTTAACCAAAGCGACTAACAACATGGTAAACAGTAAGTTTTAGAACAATTCTCACAATTTTAGGACAGTTTAAAAAAAAAACATTAGAGTACAGTAAGAATAAGTGCGTCGGTGAGTGCCGTTCTTAACAGTTACTTGTCAGTTTAAAACGGCTGGTGAGTGCTAGGATCAGTAAGACTTGTTGTAAGTGTTTCTATGAGAGTAGATGTTCTCTAAAGAGCTGGGTCTTCAGGAGTTTTTTGAAAGTGGAAAAAGATGTCCCTGCCCTTGTAGGAACTGGCAGTGTGTTCCACCAACGAGGAACAACAGATGAGAAAAAGTTTGGATTGGCTTGAGCGTACCCGGTGGTAGAGCTAGGCGTCGTTAGTCAGAGGAGCGTTGGCCTGTCTGGAGGTAGTGTAAGTTTGTATGAGGGCATTCAAGTAGGTGGGAGCAGAGCGGAGACTATGTAGGCAAGCGTTAGAGACTTGAATTTGATCTTGGGCGCCATAGGTAGCCAGTGTAGCTGGATGAGCAGCGGGTAACATGTGCCCTTTTGGGTTGGTTGTAGACCAGGCCGCCGCCCAGCGTTCTGGATCATCTGAAGTGGTTTCACTGCGCAGGCTGGGAGACCTGTCAGGAGGGCATTGCAGTAGTCAGTCGTGAGATGACTATTGCCTGAACCAGAAGTTGGGTAGCATCTTGAGTCAAGTAAGTCCTGATTTTCCATTATGTTGTAGAGTGCGAAACGGCATGACGGGCGACTGAGGCAACATGATCTGAGAAGTTTAGTTGGTTGTCGAGAACAACTCCTAGATTTCTTGCAGTCCTGGTCGGTGAAACAGACAGGGAGTCAAATTTGATGTTGATGTCGTGGTGTATGGTAGGTTTAGCTGGGATGACCAGCAGTTCAGTCTTTGAGAGGTTCAGCTGGAGGTGGTGTGCCTTCATCCATGTAGCTATGTCTGAAAGGCAATCCGAGATCCGATGCTGAAACCAGGGGTGCGTCAGGTGGAAAGGACAGATAGAGCTGTGTGTGCGTCTGCATAGCAGTGGTATGAGAAGTCGCGAATGGATAATCTGTCCCAAGGAGGTGGTGTAGATAGCAAAGAGGAGGGGCCCAGCACTGAGCCCTGGGGACCCTGTGGTGAGATGGTGAGGTGCAGATAGCTGACCAAGCCATGATCACGTAAACGGCGTCCTGTGAGGTAGGATTCAAACCAGGAGAGAGCAGAACCGAGATTCCCATGTCAGCGAGTATAGAGAGAAGGATACGGTGATTAACCGTGTCAAAGGCAGCCAATAAGTCAAGTAGAATGAGTACTGATGACCGGCGGTCGCCCTGGCTTCTTTTTTTAAGGCTTCTGTTACAGACAGCAGAGCCAAGCGGCAGAGTGGCCGCTTTTGAACCCAGAATGATTTGGATCCAGAAGGTTGTTCTGTGAAAGGAAGTCAGAGACCTGTTTGGAGACTGCTCGTTCAATGCCTTTGGATAGGAAAGGCAGTAGTGAGACAGGGCGGTAGTTCTCGACTTGAGCAGGGTTGAGAGAAGCTTTCTTAAATACTTGGTGTTACCGGGCCATTTGAGCGCTGTTGAAAATGTGCGGAGGTTAGGCATTGATCACATGTGTGATAGCTGGAAGCGATGGTCGGGTTGATGGACTGAAGTAGGCTCGTAGGTATAGGGTCCAGCGAGCATGTGGTAGGACGGCTGCATGTCAGGAGTCTGGACACTTCACTCTCGGAGAGAGGCGTGAATGCTGAAAAAGATGTTCCAGCAGTCCCTAGAGGTTGTAGGAGTGCGGTATCTGAGTCAGATGCATAGCTAATGAGTAGCTAATGATGTGATAACAGATGTGGTAGTGTAGTGGCAAATGATGTGATAACAGATGTGGTAGTGTAGTGGCTAATGATGTGATAACAGATGTGGTAGTGTAGTGGCAAATGATGTGATAACAGATGTGGTAGTGTAGTAGCTAATGATATGATAACAGATGTGGTAGTGTAGTGGCTAATGATAACAGATGTGGTAGTGTAGTAGCTAATGATATGATAACAGATGTGGTAGTGTAGTGGCAAATGATGTGATAACAGATGTGGTAGTGTAGTGGCTAATGATGTGATAACAGATGTGGTAGTGTAGTAGCTAATGATATGATAACAGATGTGGTAGTGTAGTGGCTAATGATAACAGATGTGGTACTGTAGTAGCTAATGATATGATAACAGATGTGGTAGTGTAGTGGCTAATGATATGATAACAGATGTGGTAGTGTAGTGGCTAATGATAACATCTGTGGTAGTGTAGTAGCTAATGATGTGATAACAGATGTGGTAGTGTAGTAGCTAATGATGTGATAACAGATGTGGTAGTGTAGTGGCTAATGATGTGATAACAGATGTGGTAGTGTAGTAGCTAATGATGTGATAACAGATGTGGTAGTGTAGTGGCTAATGATAACAGATGTGGTAGTGCAGTGGCTAATGATATGATAACAGATGTGGTAGTGTAGTAGCTAATGATAACAGATGTGGTAGTGTAGTAGCTAATGATGTGATAACAGATGTGGTAGTGTAGTGGCTAATGATGTGATAACAGATGTGGTAGTGTAGTAGCTAATGATGTGATAACAGATGTGGTAGTGTAGTGGCAAATTATGTGATAACAGATGTGGTAGTGTAGTAGCTAATGATAACAGATGTGGTAGTGTAGTAGCTAATGATATGATAACAGATGTGGTAGTGTAGTGGCTAATGATAACAGATGTGGTAGTGTAGTAGCTAATGATATGATAACAGATGTGGTAGTGTAGTGGCTAATGATAACAGATGTGGTACTGTAGTAGCTAATGATATGATAACAGATGTGGTAGTGTAGTGGCTAATGATATGATAACAGATGTGGTAGTGTAGTGGCTAATGATAACAGATGTGGTAGTGTAGTAGCTAATGATATGATAACAGGTGTGGTAGTGTAGTGGCTAATGACATGATAACAGGTGTGGTAGTGTAGTGGCTAATGATAACAGATGTGGTAGTGTAGTGGCTAATGATATGATAACAGATGTGGTAGTGTAGTAGCTAAAGATAACAGATGTGGTAGTGTAGTAGCTAATGATAACAGATGTGGTAGTGTAGTGGCTAATGATAACAGATGTGATAGTGTAGTAGCTAATGATAACAGATGTGGTAGTGTAGTGGCTAATGATAACAGATGTGGTAGTGTAGTGGCTAAGGAAGTTAGCTAGCATGCAGCTGCCACCACTGTGCCCTCAACACTGAGTTGCTCCAGTAGGACTGGTCACTGGCCCCTGGCATTGGTCTCTGTAAGTTGCTTTGAATAAAAGCACAGGCTTCGTGTTTGCAATGTTTTCAATCTAGACAGCAAGTCACGCTAATTAAAGCTTTCATATGTGAATAATTAAAATGAAAAAACAAAAACAAAAATGTAACTAGACTGCATTTCCGGCGGGAACTGCGAAAGTGTACCTGCCCTGGTCCGGTCACCAACGTGAGCAGACAGTGGCATACGCTATGCTGAACCTGGCTTTATCCAAGCATTCTAACAGTGCCTTTCAGTGTTGGAGCAGGCAATATCTCAAAAGCTCTAGGTGAGGGCTATTTAACTATTGGCTTGCGGGGTGAATGCAGTTCGTTGGATTTTACCTATGGCCTGCCTTCGAATTTAGCTTCTATGACTAAAATCAAATCAATAAAATAAATCGACAGCAGTGATTGGCTGCAAAAATAAATAATGTCACGCATCTTGTGCCTCTCAAACTGGGCTATCAGGTAACCTACAGAAGAATTATGAAATATGACCAAAGCATTAAAATGCTGCTTGTTTGTCAGGATACTTTTTCACTGATTTATTTTAAAAAATATGAGCTATGAGTGTGAATGTTATATATTCCATCCCCTAATTCTGTTTTACTGGTTTATTTGATAAATAATCTATATGGATTTGCTCTATAAAGACCTTATGTCTGTTTGGGATTGTTTTGAGAGCCTATTGATGTATCTCAGAATAAAGGAATGTCCACAACATTAGTGATGTTTTTTTTGTGTGTAAATGTATTTTACTTAACTCATTAAATGTAGCTGGATACTCATGAACGCATGTCTCTAATAGCCACAATAGGAGTAGTAGCTCTTTAGACGTTCTAGTTGATCAAGCTCAGCTTTGGTTGTACTTTTTGCGTGACATTAAAGCCTACTGGAAAGATTTTAAATTGCAATTTAATTTAATGCAATTTACTTTTACGATTAAATAAAATTAATTTATCCCTCTAACCCATAGTTTTCTATTTATTTACAAATGTACATAAGCCTACTGTAATTACATTTATACAGTTATTCTACTGATCTTCATACTATTCATCCTGCACATAGACTTATTCTTACTACTCTTATAATGTTATTTCTGCACTACAATGACACTGTTTCCACACTGCACATAGCTGTGTGGAAACATAACTCCTAAAGTTATGAGTGACGAAGTTACGAGTGCAAGCATCTCATATCAAATGACCATGGCATTACGCTAAGCAACATAAATCCCATACAGCAACATCTCCTCCCTATGACATAGCTAGCTAGCTTCTAGCCATACAAGAAATTAATGATGTTAAATCTCTGCTTAGCATGTTACAGTAAGTCTCCGCTTAGCATTCTAATAACAGAAGGGGCACATTTATGTTGACCACTACAACATGACTCATTATGTCTGTAACTCTATAAAACACTTACTTTCATAAAGGACACACACCATCCAGCACATACATAGAAACCGGTATTATAGGCACTTGGCCACGAACAGAAAACCTGTCTCTCTGAAGCTCTGTTCTAGAATCTTTGCTCTGAAGGCTGCTCCCAGGGTTGCTAGGCAACATCAAATAAACGAAATGAGAGTTCCAGGTATTAAAAGTGTACGTGTGATTACAAATGGATGTGTGTGGTTTGCAATTAGAATAAACAAGAAATAACATTTCCAATAATTTCCCATGATAAATTACATATTATACAACAATTGGGTTCTATGGAACTATTTATTGGTTTCTGATTGGCCGAGAGACGTTCCATGAGTTGGAATATCCCTGGACATTTCAACTCAGACTTTGCACAGCTAATAATAAATCACTCTGCGATACAATGCGAAGATTTGACACAATGTTCTCATCCCAGCCCTCCACTATTTTAAGCAATGGGTTACTCCTTAGCAAACCATAACGAAACAGTGCTTCACCACATCTGTGGATTAAGCCACACAGTCAACTCAATGTAAGTAAGATAAAAAAGGATGCTAATTGTTCTCAGCATTGCCAGCATTGTGTATAATATGATTGTCACTTGGAGGAGACTTGTAGATAATTAACGTTAGCATAGTTAGCTAACCGCTGCTAACCTGCTAGCATCGTCACGTCAGGCTGTGCACAGTAGTGTAACATTTATTCACCATAAATTAATAAAGTTGAGTGGTTCTGCAATGTAGACTATGTTTCCGTTTTTTGCAGTACCATGTCCCTTACATGACATGGCCCAGTGTCCTTGTAACATGCATGCAGCAAACCTACCTAGATATGAATGTGATTTCAGCCCGACTTTCAACATTTCTTTCAAGAAGACACTAACGAGGGATCTGGAATGTTGGTTACCTAGCAACCAAGACGCTGTCTATTGAAAAGGGAACTATTTTTTGATGCGTAAGAACGATGTCGAAATTAACATTTTTAAACAGTAACGGGATGTTTTCAGATTATTTAGTTTGTGGTAGAATTGTTGTATAAAAGCAATATAGCACTTTGTGATCGTGGATTGGTCATGGATATTCCAACGGCTGTTGTTGCCTCGCCACTCGGCCTCGCCCGTAGTTTCTGGCCGTCAACACCTCGTGGGAATATCCATGACCAACCCCACTCTCACTCGTGCTATATTACTTAAATATTTGCACCTTCCTTACTTGTGAAGCTCACACTAATTACACCGTATTTAGTGAAATGTTATACAACGTTGCCACTTAGCGTTCTGATGTATTTAACATTAACGTGACATTTCCTGCTTGTTCTTTCGTCAACTCCATGCTTTGAGGAAAACAATCTTTTTATCATAGTTACCTCTTCAATGAGCGATTACCAGCTCGTTTTTGTAACAGAGATAGCTGTTTATTGTCCCTAGGTTTACAGAAACACCTATTCATAATATGTATGGAAATCCTTCTAGTAACTTTTGTGAGGCTTGGTCCAAGGATAATGTACGTCAAGTTTCGTGGCGTTCGGACCAAATTTGTGACCTGTGAAAATTTAGTTTAGTTTCTGTTCAATCCAATATGGCGGACGAACGACACGCCCACTTGACGTCATCTTCGTGTGTAACTTACACCGTTACTGACCGGACGTTTTAAAGTTGGAACGGTGTCTCTGTCTCAAAGGGCCTAGGTGCAGGAGCTGGCCAAAAATTAGGGAGATGGGAATAATAATAAAACTTAAGAAGAACAATAAGTGTGCTGCTTTGCAAGCACACTTCATTATCTTTAGCACATAAATGCCAAATTCCTCTTACACAGTATTCAAGAACTGATGGAGAAATGTGTGTGTGTGTGTGTGAGGGGATGAAGAAAAAGAGCTTGTGAAATAGTCCTTGACCCATGAGTTTCCACAGTCTTAGTGACACCCCACCCTACCCCCACCCACCTCCACACACACACACACACACACCCATGTTGCAGTGTTAATTACAGCTGGGCCTGAATGCTAAGTACCTGGATGACTGACTGGCTGACGGTGCTCCTTGTCTGGACGGCTCCTAATTGTACCTCATAATTTAATAGTGCTTTGCCACATGATGATCAAATCCCTCAGGCCACTCTTCACAGTTGTACTTCTTCACAGAGTGGTCGATGGCAGCAAGGGGCAAAGGAGAGAGTTGAGTTGAACTGTCAGTCATTAGTGGAGCTGATCCAACTTAACGTCATTCTTATACTCATGTCTACCTGCATCACGCGGTCACGGCATATGAAGAACATAACATGCGGCTGTATTGTAATAATTAGGCTACCAGTGAGCTGCACCAATATATTGCAGTAAGTACAATCAATGTGAATTACCCATGCAAACTAATGTCCATTTCAGATCATGTCATTACATTTCTTTACCAAACCACTTTACAAAGTTAAGTTACAACACTTTTCGCATTTGATGTTATGACATTAATATAATCCTTTAAGAGGAGACAATATTTTTTGTATGGGTATTGTAGCAGCCCTCGGAACCGAAATGAAGAGGAGTCACGAAAACGGGTGCAATGACATTTATTGTCGCTCTTCCAGCACCGTGAAACTAAAGTATGATACACACAAGAGCAAGTAAATAAAATACACAAACAGAGTGCATAGTTTTATGCAATTATTAACTGGATACTCAAAATGATAAATGAAGAATATACTGGTAAATGCAATAGGCTACAATAAAGCCAACTTTCACATTAAATTCACCCGGTGTGGACAACTCATAACTCAAGAAAACACTGCAAATATCATTTAACACTTTACGCTACAAGGTTCACTTGGATAACTGAACATTATACTTAAAGATTTCATACCTCGCTCCACTTTCCAAGGGTGCAAACTAGCAGTTCATTTAGCTGTCCATTAGCTCCTTGCAGGTAGTTCACAAAACAGACTTAACACGAACATAATATGCTAAAATGTAATCCGTAACGGTGATGTACACATAAATCTTCAAGTAAAACAATGAGAAAAGGTGTTCCTGTGCGTATGTGGTGTATGTTCACGCAAGAGAGAAAAAATGTCTGACTTGTCTAACAAAGCTTGCCACGCGCTGAATCTCCTTACCCCTGTCCTGTGTAATTTCAAAATAAAAGTCTCAAACTATGGTCAATTACAGGTATTACACTGTGCTTGGCTGTATAGATGTTTTTTTATAACTTGAGCAAATATCTATTACAGAAAATGTCATGACACACACACACACACACACACACACACACACACACGGCTGTTTCTTCGCATACAAATATCAGGTAAGAATCTTGGTCCTTTCATATGATGATTCTTAGCGGTCATGCAGGTAGATTTTGTAGTCTAGATCCTTCAGCTCCTATGGAAATGGAATTCATATTGTGAGCACAAACCTCAATTCAACTCGGTGTCGGCCTAGAGTACACACACAGACACACACACACACGGCTGTTTCTTAGAAGGATATACTGTAATACCAGAGGGAAGCGATATGATATTGATGCCTACAGAAATATCATGCCGTTGAAGAGCTTTGATGAGGTAAAATCTCTCTCTCTTGCTCTATTTCTCTCTCTCTCTCTCTTGAACACACACACACACACACACACATATGTATCCTTGTCCCCTATCTGCCCAGTCTCCTCTGCCCAAGAGAGAAGTCTAATCCAAGATTGAGTAGCAGGAGGGAACAGCAACTTTGAGGTCAATCAGAAGTTTCCCTTTTAAAACCAGCTGTGCCTCCCATCCCACAGCTAAACACACACACACACACACACACACACACACAGACAGACACACAGAACTGACTTTTCTCATCTAATAACTCTCACAGTCATGCCAGGCAGTCATGTCTGCATTGAAGAATATGCTCAATTATATACATACATATATAATTCATACGACCATGATAAAGCATTCACAAATGCCGGTGTCGACAGTCAAGCGGGGACAAATCCATCGCATCATCTGTGATCCTGAAAAATATATGGGCACACGTTTCGCATAAAGACATAAAACACCAGCTCAAGCTTCCCAGGGAGACTATCTCTGCATCACGAACACTTATTTGGGCCATGAATCACCGGAGGTGGAGGCTTGCACGCATCATATACGCCTGAAAGACAGAGAGAGAGGGAGGGAGAGAGAGAGAGTTCCTGAGATGGCCATGGGAGAGTTATTCACGCGCGGCGTGAGAAGTATGGATGAAGAGTTGATTCAGCAAATGTCACGTGTGAATTGCTGATTCGACTGAAGGCAAATAGGCCTCACAATTATCCGCAATGCATCACATTCCCCGAGCGAGCGCAGCGGTGTGGATTAATGATGGACATAATCAGTGTGTGTATCTGTCTTACGGTGGGACAGCAGAAGGTCATCCCTCGAATAATGGGACCCGCTAGCATCCGGGCTGTCCGTCACCGCTTAAACTGACAGAAACACAGAGTCAGCACAACGCTTTAAAGTCTTTAAAAGAAAAGGTGTTTGCCTGTAATCATCCCTAGATTGCTCTCAGATAGCATTCACCCCAAACAGCTATCCAGGATTGCTCTCAGATAGCATTCACCCCAAACAGCTCTTCAGGTCAGATAGCATTCACCTCAAACAGCTCTTCAGGTTCAGATAGCATTCATTCCAAACAGCTCTTCAGGTTGTCATCCATCTACTGTCAGTCTATGTAGGCTACCATCTACCTTTGAATATCGATGCAGATATGGACTGTTTATCAGAACACTCGGGCATCACAGGAGTGTCTACGGCAACAGTTGTAACATGCCCAAAAGCTGCTATGCTGGAGGATTACCCATATGAGGGGTATACTAGGAAGCAGGGTGTGCTTTGCTGGGGTATTAACAATATGAGGGGTATACTAGGAAGCAGGTCTTTGTTGTTCTACTGCACTGAAGGCTGTGTCCGGAGTTTAGAGCCCTGACCTGCAGCTAGCACTCTGCTCAGACCTCCAGAATCTTTCAGTCAGTTATGCTGGAACTGCACTGCTGAGAGGACTGTCCACTCACTTCTCATTTCCCTTCACTCAAGTCTGTCTTCGCCCCAGTGTGTGTGTGTGTCTGTGTGTGTATGTGTGTGTTTGTGTGTGTTGTGCTGTGTTTGTGAAAGGTTATGCGTCAAAGTGTTTCTTATGGCAATGTGAGTGTATGCATTGATGTGTGTGTGTGTGTGTGTGTGTGAGCTCGGAGCTGAAAATAGAATGTGCCTTGTCATGCTGTATCCTCAGTGTGGGGTCTCAGGCCCCTACTAATGTGGAGCCAAGTGACATTGGCTGAGTCTCCACAGAGAGTCAACTGAGCCTGAAGAGAGAGAGGGGGGGAGAGGGAGAGAGAGGGGGGAGAGAGGAGAGAGAGAGAGAGGGGGAGAGGGGCAGAGAGAGAGATGGAGGAGAGAGAGGAAGAGGGAAGGAGAGAGAGAGATGACAAGAGAACAAGAGAGGAGGGCAAGAGAGGAAGGAGAGAGAGAGATAAGGGCTGAGAGGGCAAAAAGCAAAAGGACCGGGGAGAAAGGAAAGGAGAGAGGGGACAGAGAAATGCAGAAAGAGAAGAGAAGAGGGAGGAACGAGCTAAAAAAATTAAAAAAAAAGAAGAGTGCAGCGAGTTTGAGAGGAGAAGAGAGGAGAGTGGAGGAGAGGAAAAGAGAAGAGAGGAGAGGGGGAGGAAAGGGGTGGAGAGGAGAGGGGAGCTACGAAACCTCAGAGCGATGAAGGGCAGAGAGATGAACACTGCAGAATGAAAGGAATTAGAGACATAAAGAGAGAGAGAGAGAGAGAGAGAGAGAGAGGTATACAATACCTAGACAGCATCTAATTCTGGAACTGAACCTCTGGCACGATTCTGATGACAGCTGCTCCTGATCTGGGCCAGACCCGGCCCAGACGCGGTGGCAGCTGCAGTGTGCCGTATCGGGTGTGTCTGTGCAGGCAGCCCCTGATCCTGTGAAACACCTGAAGGTGCAGGATCCTCTCGGCTGAGGACACATTCATCACATTTCCCGTGCTCAGCGCTGGACGTCACGCCACAGTGGCGACGGAGACGCCGTCCAGCCCGGCTCATCACATCCCAGCTGCTCGTCTCACCGCCACTAATAGGATCCGCCCGAGAGGACCGCCGCCCTGGGACGCAGAATGGGGGCAATGGCGCATCACTTCCTCTGGCCGTTACTCATCTACTGATGGCTACTGGCTTAGCGAGAGCTCTTCTGCTTGCATCATGACGTTGTCATCTACATTTATCATTTTGTCACTCTTGAAGAAAGTTTGGGGGGTGCTCTCCAGGGATTAAACATCTGCAGTGGACTTTATGCAGCCATGAGGCCCTGCAGTGTTCGGCCAACTTGCATGTTTACAACAAGTTTAAAGCAACAAAATGTGGTGCATTTGCCTGTTTATAGCATGACACTGCAGTACAGTATGATATGGGGAATTTCTGAGAAACATTGCTTCTATATGTCTCCTGAACATTTGCATACTTGGATATGCACTATAGAAAATTATATTTATAAAGCTTTCCAAAGAGGGAAAATGGGCAGAAATCATCTGATTATGTTACTATAACTTTGTCCCTGAAAGTATGATTGGGTCAAGGCATTTGGGTTTTAAATCAAAGTTAAACAGTGCTGGAAGTGTTTCTTGGTGTTGGTCGTCAAAGATTAACGGCATGGTCTAATTTAATCACCCCTTCACATCATCTCTCTGTCCATCTTATTAGAAGGACTGTCTTCTCTCATCATGCCTGGCACAGTCATTATTTATGGGCTTGCTCCTGTCCACAGATGAGCTCATTTTAATCATATTATATGGCAGCCAAGGTGACACCTCAGGCTCAGCTAGGAACCAAACGAATGCCCACACACACACACACACACACACACACACACACACACACAGCCCCGAGACTGCACTCAGTGACACTTCCTAAAACCCACACCAGAAGACTCTGCACTATTATGACACTTCACAAAGCAGGTGCTGTGATGACCATGACCCTTCTCTCACTAAGCGAGAAAATGATCAAAATGATAGTGTCTCTACCATGTAATGCTTTGTCTCGCTAACATTTAGGCAATAATGCAGCCATGGTCCATAGCTTGGCTACAGGTTTAACCACAGGTGATAGCCACCAGTCAGACGTGAATACACATATTTAGGGTGTCTTACTGGTACTGTACTTACCAGCACAGTCCCACCCATAATGGACAGACATGAGTTTGACAAATCTGAGAGCCTCACACAGCCCTATTCCAAAACATGGAATGGTTACGGCTACAATTAGGGGGCCTTCCAGCAGATTTAAAACACAGGATTCTTAAGCTGGGTGAACTCAGCCTAATCTGATGGCGGTTTCTTTTCTGCCCTGCAGCTCAGGCTGGAAACCTGTACATCTCTTTCTTCTGCTTCTGTTGCAGGGGCCAATCACAAACTGGCTTATCTACCTGGCGCCCTATTGGCAGGATTAAAACAATGACAGTGGGAGAGCCTGGAGTTTCCCGGTTCGTTGGTCAGATTGGTGAATGACTTTCCAATTGCGTACAGAGTCATTTGAACTATGCCCGTTGATCACGCCTCTTGTGCAGTATAAAATAGCGGACTCCCCAGACTAATGTTCAATCTTAAAAAATTGAGCTGGGTCTGGTGAAAGCCAGACTACAGGATTCTATTAAATACGAATAATGTCTGACTGACTGACTCAAACATTCTTACATTTCTTAAAAACTCTGCATGCAATTCTTCACGCCTGAAAGAGCATGACAGCACTATCCAATGTGCATCTAATGAGGCTGGATCAGTGTGTGTGTGTTTGTGTTTGTGTGTGCTGTTTTCTTTGCAGCAGTTCCAGCACCTGAAATTAGCCTGTGTTAATGGGGTCAAGCTAAGCCATGAAATTAAAAATGCCAGGTTGTAATTTGGTCATGCCTGTTTTTAATGAAGATGAACTCTTGGCCTGCACGTCTGGGAAGCAATGAGGAAATATTTCCACCTGGTCCTCAGCCATGTGTGCAATTTCACCTGACTATGTTTGGGAAAGAGCCATCCATTATGAGAATATCCCTCACAACACACCTGAGATTTTGATAACGTCATTATAAGTAGCTTTCAGTACTGTGAACATAGTAGTGGTTAATCAATCCAGGGAACTTTTATGTTGTTTCCAAAATTGTGCCTAAGTACATTTCTATTGAAAGACATTTCCAGTTGCTAAAGTGACATCACACATTTCCAAGACAATCAAATAATAACGCTAATGTACAGTTGTGATGCTTTGGTGGAAAACAGTCCATGACGCAAATCGGTGAGGTCTGTACCAGTGTAAAGTTAGATGACGATCAAAGGTTAATTCGTTGGTAATTCAGAATTCCAGTGTAAAGTTAGATGACGATCAGAGGTTAATTCGTTGGTAATTCAGCAGCTAATTCCAGTGTGACGCCATAATGGGGCCGATGAGCAGATAGCAATTACGTTGCTTGGAGCAACGCTAGCTGCAACCCCACTGCTCAGGAGAGGAGCGTAGGATGCATTAGCTGTCAATTAGCGCTGACTTAATGGGGACAGCGTGGCACTTGAATCATGAAGCCGAAACAAAGGCTTTCAGCAGTGGCTGTCTTGACAGCCTGGACCACCAGAGCCTTTCATTCACATTTCATATGTACGTGTGTATGTGTGTGTGTGTGCGTGTGTCTCTGCTCTTAGGCTTCCCTGAAGAGGCCTGACACCTTTCTCCCGGCATAATGATTTCCATCGAAGGAGCAAAAAAAGAAAAACAGATGAGAAAAACAACTCCAAAAGTGAGAGGAGTGCGCTGGCCATGCTCGGAGCCTCATGGTGTTGACCCTCCCATCCCACTGCTGCCGCGCTCTGCCGCACCCCGGTGGAGTGGGCCGGGGATTTGCCAGCCGACTGCCTGACCCATTTCACTGAGCCCTGATCAGAGCTAACGCTCAGCCCTCAGCCTGGGGGCGGAGTCCGGGGCGGGGCCTGTGTGGGCCGTGGAGCTGGAGAGGTTCCGTCCCTCTCACACACGCATGCACAGGCACACACACACGCACGCACGCACACACACACACTCACACACACGTGGGCCTGTGTGGGCCATGGAGCTGGAGAGGTTCCGCCCCTCTGGCCCTGTGTGAGGGCTCTCGCACGCATCGAGAGGTGAGGTTATTGCCAGGGAAAGGAGGCAGAACACACACACACACACACATGCACGCACACACACACACTCACGCACACACACACACACACACACATGTGCACAGGCACACACACACACACACGCACAGACGCATGCACACACATGCACACAGGCACAACACACACACACACAATAAGGGCCCACATGTTTTTGAATGATTAGAATTAGTGCTGGGCGGTATGACCAAAAATGTATATCACGGTATTTTTCTAAATTCTTACGGTTTCACGGTATATGACGGTATTTTTTTTTCCATGCATAATCAGATGTTCACACCATTTTCTACAGGTTGAGAGAGGAATTGCTGCAGTACATTGACTAAGGATGGTCTATTTTACTGTCATAATGTAGAATAACTCCACACTAGTGGTGATGCAGTTTTGCATGGCCCCAGAAAATGATGCTGTTTACAAAGAGCCACTCATGATTCTAATGAAGAATCTAATCAGAATGCAAAGACAATTGCAGTCAAAATACAGAACTTTTACTGTGCAAATTTCACAAACATCTTATATAACCAATAAAACGTATAAAACCAATACAAAAAGTAGTGCAACTTGCAATAATTATACTTTTTTGAAAATTATACAATTTAAAATAAAACCTCTCTGCTAATATGCTTACTCTGTCATATAGGCCTATCAGAAACATGCCTTATTGTTATTGTGTGGTTTGCATGATGTTAGTGGTAGGCTAACGTTAACTTCATGTGGATGTAGATGTCTTGTTAGCCTGACATGAGCTTCGGTTCGGTTCGCTAGGCAAAACATTAACAAAAAAGTTCATTTTGGTGCACTGATGACAGTCAGGATCATTTCTAACTAGCCAGCTAGAATTGCTCAGTTCATGTCTATAACATGCGTTACTTGCTACCTGGATAATTTCAGCGAATATTCTTAAGGTGAGATGAATGATAAGATCATTAAACTTCACTGTGTTCGGTGGGTTGCTAACTAACGACATCACCTACTAGCCAGCTAGTTACAGCTGTTGAACAATCTTAATAGAATTTTCGTGACGGTAAATCCCTTTCAACGCAGCATCATTTAACGTTTTTTCCTTAACTAAAGAAACAATTTAAGGTATTCTGTGCAACACCCTTAAATAAACCCCTTACCAAAGGATAAATTAAGCCTTAAGGGTCATACTTCAGGGGAAAAACTTAAGGTGTTTTGTGTTTACCCTCACTATGCCTGCCTCGCAGTCGCACCATGCGTGCGTGTGAAAAAAGTCCCGTCTGAAACACTGCAGCGTTCCAAACATTGTGTAGCCTAATCAAATACACCGGTATGGCAGTATATTAAAAATTCATATCATAACGAAAATATACACCGGTTTACGGTGTGAACCGGTATACCGCCCAGCACTAATTAGAGTGATGTGGTTATAAGTAATGGATGCTTTGGGTGTGTTTGTGAGTGTGTTCATGTTCTGTGTGTAATTTCTTCGGTAACACTTTACTTGAAGGTTTCTATATAAGTGTGAAATGACACTGTCATAACCCTAACCCTAACTTGTCATGACAAAAACCGAATGACATTTGACAGAAGCAAGTGACGGAAGCGTTATGTTATAAACGTTTATGACTCATTTAAGTTATATTATTACACGGCTCTTCACAAGGCAAGTAGAACGCTCCATTGGCTTGAATGGGATTTCCCAAAGTTCTACGGTAAAATATTTTCATGTAATTACAGCTGCAAACATATAATTACCGCTGTCAATGGCAACGGGTTTTGTGTTTCTGATACGTCTTTCATATCACTACGCAAGGACTGGAACTTCATTCAAAAGTGAAAGCAGACGGTTGATCAGCTGTGTTCTAAAGAATGTTTGATTCAAGTTCAGCGTGTGTTGTTGCGAACTATTTGTTTCTCAGCAAATGCCACGATGAACGGTAACAAATAGGCTAGGATATGTAGGCTAAAGTCATATCGTGGGGAGTTTATTATTTTGTTTTGGCAAGTAGCCGTGTAATAAGCGGGATAATGTATAGAATTATTATTATTGGTGACCCGCTGCGCGTCAGGGTCTGGTTCGCCCTGTCGGGACTTATTTTTCCAATAATACATTCTATACATTATCCCTTACATGTTTATGACTCGTCCATGACAGTGTCTTATGTAGATACCTTCAAGTAAAGTGTAACCATTTCTTGGAATTCCTTTATTATTACTTTTGGCGAACGTGTCTTGCTGTCTACTTACCAACCCCCCTGTTTGAGTGTGTGTGTGTGCGCGTGTGTGTGCTCTCTACTTACCAACCCCCCTGTTTGAGGTCTATGAAGTCTTCAATAGTACCTATGCAGCTTATTCCCACATTTAACATGTCAATAAATCCATTTCTACCACAAGCTTATTCACTCGTTCATTCTCTCTCTCTTTCTCTCTCTCTCACACACACACCCCCAAGCACACATAATAATGCAATTATACAATGCATCACACATGAAAGCAGCCTCCCAGCCCCCCGTGTACAGCATGCTGTTATGGGTGCTCTGGTGATCGTCTCTCTTCCTTCTGTTCACTGCTGTGAGCAGCCGACCTCCTCCATGGGCCTGATGGGGAACAGGGATGAGATGAGATCAGGCGGGAGGAGAGGGGAGGGAGGAGAGGGGAGGGATGGATGCAAAGAGAAGAGGAAAGGAGAGATGCAAAGAAAAAAGAGGAGGGGAGGGGAGGGGAGGAGAAGTGAAGAGAGGAGAACAGAATCAATGAGAGAGGATGAGAGGAAAGGGTTTGCACAGATGTGGGTGTCCTACTGCAGATGGTGCACATCATTCTCAGTGTCATCACAACATCTGCCCTGAAGACTCTGGAGCACCCACCCTAACACACACACACACACACATACATACATACATACACATGAACACACACACACAGCTGGAATGACTTCCATCAGGCACAATTTTAACCTCACTATACCCGGAGACATTTAGCATACTGTAGATCAGGAGCACATAACCTCCTGTTTCCCAGCAACATCATAACCTTCTATTTCCTACATCATAACCTCCTGTTTCCCAGCAACACCATAACCTGTTTCCTACATCATAACCTTCTGTTCCCCAACAACATCATGACCTCCTGTTTCCTACATCATAACTCCTGCTGCAGCCTAAATACAGCAGGAGTGAAGAAAGCAGTGTGTTCGCGCACAGTAAAGGCCCATTCACACCAAAAAAAAACGATAACGATAACGATAACTATAAATAAATATCGTTCTCGTTAATATGAATGACGACGTTCACACATAAACAATAACGACATGAAGAACGATATCGTTGGGGATCACTTTCAGAGCGATTTTCACAACGATAAAATGCTAATAGCCAATCAGAACCCATCGAATTTTAGCCCTCACATTTATTAACACAATGAGAGACTTTGTTTATCGTTGTTCAGTGTGAACGCTTTTATCGTTATGGTTATAGTTATAGTTATCGTTATCGTTCTTGGTGTGAATGGGCCTTAAGTCTTTTTTGTTTACTGGGCAGTATGTATCACTGTCTGAGCAGTGTGTTCGCGCACAGTAAGTCTCTCAGTTTACTGGCCTATATGGCGTGTTCGCACGTGTGGGTTGCAGCTTGTCTTTCATTCTAGTCGGCTAACCTTAACATTTCCCTATTTAAGCAGTGCTTTTGCTCACGATAAGCCTTTTCGTCCTGCGGCCTAAACGGCCTTTTCAAATGCAGCAGGAGTAGCTAGAGCTGTGTGTTCGCGCATAGTAAGTCTCTCTGTTTACTAGCCTAAACAGGGCGTGTAGACACAGTGGGGATGTTTGTCTGCCTAGGCAGTGTGTTCACGCATGGTGAGTGTTTCTGTTTTCTCAGCCTAAATGGCGTGCAGGCCAAGTGTTCACATGTAGTGGGAAATCTTTGTTCTCCTGTCTAGCAGTACGTCAGCGTACTGAGAGTCTTTCTGTTCTCCCATCCTAAATGGTGTGTTCACATGCAGTAGAAGAAGTTTGTTCTCCAGTTTAGTGTATTCCTGCACAGTGAGTCATTTTTGCTCTGCCGGCCTAGACGGTGTGTTCACATGTGGTGGGAGAAGATTCACTTTACTTCGTTTTCCAGCGTTAGGGCCCAAGCACCGGAGGTGCAAAGCCCTTTTGTTTGCTTAAATTACTATCTCCCTTAAGAGATTGGTGAGATTGATGCTATATTCCCCTCGCACATCCGTGTGCAGGAGTGGATGTCTATTGCCCCTTTGTATGTTCACATACAAGAGTGGAGGTGTGTGTGATGTAATTGTAATTGTAACTGTTCATTGTAACTGTTCCTATTTTTCCGTCAGGGTCTATACACCCCTTACACTGTGCGCAGCTGTTAAATTGGTTGCTATGTTCCCCTCATACGTTCTTGTGAGTGGAGGTTGTATTTCTCCCATGTATGTACACATACATGAGTGGTGAGTTTATTTAACTTTGAGTTTACAATCTTTTAAAATGGTTAATTTTAACATGGGATTAGCCGGGATGACGAGGTGCAAGAAGTTCGGGTGTTCATCCAAACGCCATTGTTAGCTGTAATCAATGCAACAGGAAATAACTCATCTAAACACACGAGATGTGTGGTCTCATGATGACATGAAGTCGCATGACTGTGTGACAATCACACAATGACAAAGTCACATGACCGCTGAAAAGAAGTCACACAATGACAGTCACGTGGCTGCTGGGATGTAATCCATGTGGGATTAAGTTTACAATATTTTAATGTTACACTTAATACTCTAACATTATCTCCCGTAACCTCTGTTCTTGTGGGCCAGTGACTCAGTGTCAAATTACTGTGTGCAGCTGGGCTAGGTTATGTTTGGAACCATTTACAGCAATGGTGCAGTGGTAAAAGGTTTCTGTTACCTTCTGACAATACTATGGCACCAAATACTTGCCCCATTTGCGGCACAATCATGGACAGACAGGAAGTGTTAACCATGTTTGGGCAAAGTGCATCTCATAGAAGATGTGGAATGCCCATGTCCGGCTGGTATGGACCATTTGAGGAGTGTGGTCTGGCCTGGTTGAACATCCCCATGCAGTGACTGTTCCTCCTCCCACCTATGATGGAGAGCAGGACAGTATCCATGATCGTCACTCACTCAGACAGCATTGTGTGCACTCCTATAGGTATAGGAGGAAAAGAGCCATAGAGGGCCGTAGCTTAATTCCCCCCACTCGTGATATTGGAATGGCCATGTCCTCATATTGACTAGGAGGCTTGTCTGGCTGGCCCAGCTCTTTGGCCACTACGTTGCCGCTCCCCCACCCATTGGAGTTTCCAATTTTGGCCTCCATCTTGTTTTAGGGTCCCTATAACAGTAAGGGGCCTCAGTCCAGGCAAATGCTTTGGCAGAGGAAATAGCAACGCCATTTCAGATGGGCGCCAGTGTCACAGTAAAGTCTAAGCGAACAGCAGGCTGCCTTTTACTCAGCATATTTCCTGTTTCCAAAACGGGAGGGGCGGGCTCAGCCCCTTCTTAGTCCTCCGGCGCTTCAACACGTACATCAAATCTTACCCGTCAAAATACTAAGGAAATGGTTCACCACTACCAACTTGCAATACACTTTTTTGGGTACAAGTCATGTAGTACACAGACACTGTGCTGTACCATGTTCAGTCCCTCAGCTAAAACTCAACTGAAGGAAAGAAACCTTCAACCAATTCAGGAGGCAGTCTTTTAGGGCTCCACCTGAACCCACTCTCAATGAGGGCCACTCTTACCCCTTAAAGGATAGCAAGAGTTCTGGCAGTCCTACATGACATTTGCCTCAGCAAACATTAGATTCGATTGGCTTTTAGAGAATCCAGGGGATGATCTCTGCAGCAGTGATCGTGTTCCCACACAGTCTCTTCAGAGCCAGATCTCTGCAGCACTGGCTGACTGCCTCAAACCGGCGTTCATGGGAAAAACAGGTTAAGATTCCACATGTGATGGTCATGTCTGCAAGCTCTGCCCCCATGACTGGGCAGCAGGATGTGTGTACAAGAACTTGGGCAATCTAGTACATTTGTGTCAATAGATACCTCCCAGAAAGGCTGGGGAGCAGTTTGGGAGGGCAGAACCGTGAGCGGTCTCTGCGAGCCCCCATGGAACATGGGGCACATCAGTCTTCTGGAGCTGGGGGCAGTGCATTTCACCCTGAGGGCTCTCTTCTATTGTATACAGGGCAATCATGTCTTTGTGCGGACAGACAGCTCTGCTGCTATGTACCATATCAACCACAAAGCGGGCTTAAGGGCTCAGCGTGGCTGCTAAGTTACTCAGAAACCTCGGCTGTGGACATTTCCATGCCTGGCCTCACTCAAAACAGTGCCAGAAGCTCGGAATCTCGAATTCCAGTCAAGCTGTCATCTGGTCCGGCTATCCTCAGCCCTTCTCAGGGTTAAAACTGGCTGTAACGGAGCATTGCCAAGCATTTCCAGCAGAGATGGGAATTGTTCTCCTCATGGTGGCAGGGCCTGGAGTTAGATCCAGTGACATCCAATGCTTAGTGCTACACTTTCTTCACTCCCTTTGGGATGTGGGAAGGGCAGCTGATCCAGTATCCTGTAAGTCTATGCCTTGGTGTCCCATGGCACTGTAGAAGGTTTGTCTGTTGGAGAAGATCCTATGGGGTCGCAGTTCCTGAAAAAGCTGACTACCTGTATCCAGGCAGATTTTCGAGAGCTCAATCCTGCAACCTCCCCTGGGTGGTGAGGTGGACCCCTGGGGCATCAAGTTTGTGTTGCGTAAAACTGCATCTTTGGCCACATGCAAATATAAAACTGCATCTTTGGCCACATGCAAAAATAAAACTGCATTTTTGGCCACCTGCAAAAATAAAACTGCATCTTTGGCCACATGCAAAAATAAAACTGCATTTTTGGCCACATGCAAAAATAAAACTGCATCTTTGGCCACATGCTCTGCCAAGATGGCAAGTGAGCTGTGTGCACCCTCCATGAGTACTACATGCTTGAGGTGGAATCCATTATTCTTCCCTTAGGGGATGAACCCTCAGTCGGTTAACCAAGTCATTGAACTGGAGCTATTTTGCCCTGAGCCAGCTTGCCAAAGCTGAAGGGGCTCTTAATGCTCTATGCCCAGTCAAGGCATTGGGAGCTTGTGTTGATCACACGTGGCTGCGTTGACAGGTGCACACACACAGCTTTCGGTGATATGGGGGTAAGTAGCTGGTTCACTCAGTGTCTACACACCGTTTGACCCACCAATTGGGTCAAAAAATCAATTTCAGGCCTACTCTGGGCAGTGTTTCCTAATCTCTTAAAGCCTGGCGGCTCATTCCACACGGAATATAGCCGTCTCATGGGTACCATTGAGGGGTTGCTCTTGGTGGCATGTGCAGCGGCATCCTGGAGTACTCCATGGATCCCTGCCAGACTTTAACGAGTCAATGTGACATCCGCCACTATCGGCTCCACTGGTATGTTGGTTGCCGACCTGACTGGTGATGAGTAGTCTTCTGTCCTCGCGACACTGTTGGGACTAGTCATCCAAGGTGTAGACCGTGGTGACGGTCTGAGGGAGGTCGAAATAGATCGTAAGTTATGTCTATAACTATGGATCTATGAGACCGACCGATGACCGTCACCATCTCTTGTCGCTCGGAACGAGCTGAGGCGTTCCAGGCAAGAGGAAGAGGCATGTTCCTGAATGCATTATATTACTGCGGGACAGCCTCCAGGTCAGTCACATGACATTGTTGATATAATGGTCTCGAGAAAAGGTAGAAGGATGGCATCATTCAAGGTGTAGACCGTGGTGACAGGCATCGGTTGGTCTCATAGATCCATAGTTATGGACGTAACTTAAGTTTCCTACATCATAGCCTCTTGTTTCCCAGCAACATCATAACATTCTGTTTCCTACAGTACATCATAACCTCCTGTTTCCTACATCATAACATTCTGTTTCCTACATCATAACCTTCTGTTTCCCAGCTACATCTACTGAGTCTCCGTGTGCCAAGCTGAAGGGCGTTTTCCATGCTGTGAGCGGAGGCCTGAGCACATCAGACATCTACTGTACAATAGAGAATATTACAATTGAGATGAGGTCTGGTGGTGATGGTGGGTGATGCAAGCCTGTTGAATGCTTCTCAGAGCATCTCAATGACTGAGCAGGGCTTTCTTTTCTTTCATAGAAACATGGTGAAATTATTCATCAGAGAGAATATATGTACTGTACTGTGAGACAGTGTCAAATTATTATTTTTTTATCTGTCTACAGTGACTTATCATGCCAAGATTGTCACTGAATAGGTTCTTAACATCTCCCTGAAGGCTATGCGGTGGTGATGCCATTTTTACAGACCCTTCAAAAAAGACCCTTTTTCCAGAAGCCTCCCATTAAAAACGTCTCCCTAACGGACTTAATGGTCTTATTCTCAGACAGCCACTCTTCTCCACTTTAGAAGCCTAACAAGGGGCTGAATGGATTCATTAAAAGCCGCTGTCACTGCATCTGTGTGTGTGTGTGTATGTGTGTGTGTGTGTTTATGTGTGTTTAAGTCTCTAGGGAGTGCCATTCATTACTGACTCACAAAAGATTTTCTTTAAAAAAAAACACAGAGAAATTAAACCGTAACAGTGGCTGGCCCCGGGGTTCTGTTTCTACTGCAACAGGCAGCCAGCAGATTAGGTTACATGTGGGAATAACATGGCCTCCCGTGAGGAAGTATTTACAGATGAAGCTGTCTCTGCATGGGGTGCTATCAGTGCGATCAGGGGTGAACGTGAGGCTCAGTCATGTGATGATCTGATATCTTTACTCATCTTATCTTAGACCTCTACAGTCCCGTACTGAATTAGGGGGCAGTCATACTGACCTTTTTCACCTCCCCTCCAAAGTATTGAGTGTTTAAAAAAATGGAAGTGTTAAAAACATGCAAGTGTTAAAAACATGCGAGTATCCAAAGTAGTGAGTTTTAAAAGCATTGAAAGTGGTTGCGTACATGTTGTTGCTAGCTCCCTCAATTATCTGGAGCCACAAGAGGAGTAGTCACCTGTAACAACAATCTGTAAAGTCGCAATATAGGACTGGCATGTGTTTTTGCCATTATTTATGTCCTTACCCATTTCACAACGACTGAGTAGTTAGAAATGTAAAACTCAACTCAAAACTCAAAAACATAGTTCAGCAAAAAGGTCAAAGGTCACTCAACAGGGGCCCACCCCACATGTGCACACCAATTACAGCGCCCCCTGGCCCTCACGTCCAGTTCTTTTACATTAGCTTTCTGACAAAACACGTTAGATCACAGTGTTTTTGAAATATTGCTTTTAAAGGTTTTCTACAGGTAACATTTTTTTCCACATCGCCCCCCTGATTGTAATTCCCATGAACCGGCCAACGGCGTCAACCTATTAATTTAGATGACACTCTCATTTCTGTTGCGTTTTGGAAATGCTGTGTTCTTGATGTGTTTGCTGTTAAAGGTCATTTGAATTATGAAACAAATGACAGCCACATCTGTTAAACTGTCAGCGTGTCAGCGGTAACCTTTTCTGCGAAATATATTGGATTTGAGAACCAAAGGCAATATATCGCTGTGCAGCCAAGTGTGTTTCTCCAGGTCATTAGTCGATCGCTGAAGTGTCCCTTGCATTTAATTTTGAGGCGGCAAGCCGCAGGAAGATCTGCGTTTCTGAAGACCCTTTTTCTTGTTGTTATTCATCCTTTTGTTTACTTTGTCAGTGGAAATTGTAATTCACGGCAGAAAGCGTGGAGGAGATATTGTTTGCCTTGCCTTCATGAGCTTCCGAAAAGGTCAGTGGCAGTGGCGCGATAGCACAACATGGGCGCAATAGCACTCGCAACACAACATGGGCGCGATAGCACTCGCAACTCAACATGGGGCCCTAGCCGTGGTGCGGCTGGCTGGGGCACCTGCACCGTACGCCGGCGACCCGGGTTCAATTCCCGCCCCGTGGTCGTTTCCGGATCCCACCCCGACTCTCTTTCCCACTCACTTCCTGTCATTCTCTACTGTCCTGTAAATTAGCCATAAAAGGCCAAAAAAATATATAATTTTTTTTTTTTTTAAAAACAACATGGGCGCGATAGCACTCGCAACACAACATGGGCGCGATAGCACGTGCAACACAACATGGGTGCGATAACACTCGCAACACAACATGGGCAGAAGAGATAAGGCGCCAAAACCTTTTTTTTTATTATTTGATGCCCAATAGAGTGGTGAAGTCCCGCCCCTTCCGTTTGCCTCCATGGGACCTATCTTTCAAAAAAATTTGAACGGCAGTCTATGGCGAAAAATAAATTATTTTCTGGTCCGGTTGACTTGTGCCTTGAATTACCCATATGATGTTTGTCAATTTTAAAGACAATTTTTCATGTAAAGACATTTGCAGTTTGTTTTCAGTAACTATTGAATTACAACATTGTGAAAGATCGTGAATTCCAACGACTACAAACCCATCAGTCGCTTAGTGACGTTAGCTCATTCACAGCCACACTAGATTGTACAAGCATACCAGCAACAGGTCTTAATTGGGCTTTCCTTGCCAAAGAAAATACCATGAGTCAGAGGATTAAACACATCAGGTAAGTTGTATTCGTCCATAGACTGTACATTACATACTGTTAAGTGACATAGCAGGCAGCAAGATGCAACCGTTAACTAGCATAACAGCTCTTATCGTTTCATTACGTTGGTGACGTACATCGTTCGAGACGAGAGATGTAGTCCACTGAGTGGATTCGCACAAAACCAACATAACTTTTGAAGTCTATCGAACAACAGTACTTTCTTGACGTAAAAAATTATCTTTTAAATTCACACACATCATATGTGAAATTTGTGGCACAATTCAAACTGGACCAAAAAATAATTGTTATCTCTCCATTAACTCCCCGTTCATAAATTTTTGAAAGATAGGTCCCATGGACCGGAAGTAGAAGAGGCGGGACTTCACCACTCTATGGAACCCGGCCTCAGGGCCAAGTGTGTGCCCCAGACACCAAGTGTGTGCCTCAAGGCCAAGTGTGTGCCCCAGAGCCGTCCAGTGACCAGAATGAGAGACCTATGCCACGCGCCGGGCCAAGTGTGTGCCCCAGTTCCGTCCAGTGACCAGAATGAGAGACCTATGCCACGTGCAGGAACCCGGCCTCAGGGCCAAGTGTGTGCCCCAGACACCAAGTGTGTCCCCCGGGGCCAAGTGTGTGTCCCAGTGCCATCCAGTGACCAGAATGAGAGGCCTATGCCACGCGCAGGAGGAGGTGAACAAAATGAATAACTTGTCATATTGAATGTCTGACTTTTTGTTGTTATTTTTTTGGAAATTGTAGGTCCCTCTGGTGATGCTGTGACATTTGGCTGGTGAGGAAAACAGGACTGGTTTTAGACTAAGGCAGGACAATGTAATATGATAAAGGTGGCATTCAGGACCAATGAGAATTCTCCTTCTGGGACGAGGCAAATAACCTGTTTATTAGTTTATTAGACTAAGTAAATATAGCATATACTTGCCTTGATTATATAATTTGATTCTATTTTACGAGCCCATGACATATTTGGAAGGAAAATATCTGTATTGAGCAATAGGACAATTACATATTTCTTGGAGTTAGACTTCTGAATGCACACATAAGCAGACATATTGCAGTACAAACAGAACACAATATACAGGTATGCAGTGTAAAGCAGTATATATTTTATATAGGTTAAACACATAATAATATACATAAAGTGCAGTATGGAGTGCAAACAATAACAACAATGTTTCACTAGTTCGGCCGTCGGTATGATACTGAGTGTATAAGCTAAGCGCGTGTTTGGCATGATAGCTGGCCGTGGTCATGGAATGCCTGAAGATCACGATAGAGTGATGGACGCTTGCACCCCCCAGTGTAAGGAGGATGCGTAACTGGGCTATCAGTGAAATGGAGGAGTAAGGGGAGGAGGAGGGATAATTTGGCGAGCCCTTGATTTGCAGGACGATGGATAAGGAGGCCGGCTTAAATACCCTGGCGGCGGAAGACAGGTGAGTTAATTGCTGTCAATCATCCCTAAGGGCTCCTCCCAAAACTGTTTAGAAAGCATCATTTATGTTTATGTTTGAGTTTTCAGTTTATTAACTATTTGAAAAATAATATAGTTTCAAATAAAGTTGAAAAGCCTACATTAAGCATAACAATAATAATAGTAATAATAACAACAATATCAATAATTTGCATCACAAAATGTTACAGAGATGTGTTGTGTATTCGGAGTGATTCAAATGATGTGCAAATTCAGTCGTTCTGTCCAGTGGGCACGTCGCTCTCCTTTCCTGTTTGTAAGTGTGGTGCTGTTTTAGATCAAACACATCATCTGTTCTCAGCTTGAGACCACATAGGTGCCAAGTGACTTCATTTCCTATGTTTAAAAAACCGAGTCTCTGACTGAAAATAAAAATAAAAAAAGAATCCTCAGACAAGTCCTTGCAGAGCGGTGTGCACAGCTCCTCTCTGATGTGCGTGACAGATTTTTCCATTAAATATGTGAGGGGATATTTGAAAACATAAGGTTTCTCTGTGTGTGTGTGTATGTGCTTGAATTCATGACGCCTGACGGAGGTTTGTGTTGTCAGAAACTCAAAATCATTTAAATCCATGCTGCCTCAGTCAATCTGTGTGAACAACACCCAGCAGTGTTCATTTTTATTCATGCTTGCAGTAAACTGGTGAAATATTTAGATGGTGCAGCAGGGAGAACTCTGCCCCTCACTCACACATTCCCACTGTTGGAGGCATCCTATTGGATGTTAGAGAGCAAAATAAATGAACTTGCACTACTGTTGTTGGGGGAACAGATTGAGTGCCTGTTGTCTAGAGTGGCAGGCCTCGCGTGAGACGCACAGCAGCTTGGAATGCGAGGTCGGATCACAATGGAAACGTTGCAAATGGTCAGCCCACAATATATCTGCACCCACGAGATGGGATTCTGGTGGGGAAAATAGCCACAACCAAACCACATCTATTCACACAAAGTCTAGTCTTCAGTGTCACCGATGAGTTTTGCTGTTCCGTGGCCATACTCCCCTGGCGTATGCAATCACTGTCTTCACGGAGACGACCCAAAGTCCAATCTGTCTGAAAACGTCTAAAAAGATGGCGCTCGCTGCACTGACGACCAGCCTCGTTTGACAGTGGCAACCCTGACACAGACAGGTCCTAAAGAGGCAGCGCTTCCCTTCACGCATGGCCTGGTCCAATCACAAACCACACACACGTCTCTCGTGAATGAGGCGGTGTGATTGAGGGGTCGGAGGCAAACAGACGCCAGACAGAACTGTCAGAATCCTTGTCTCGGACATAGTTTTAGTTCTTCCCATCTGATTGACACGTTCTCTCTTTATACCTGACAAGGATACAGTATGTAGCGCTGAGAAGCCCTTGCACTCAGATGTATGAGCACCTGTATTATATATTATATATATGTGGAGTATGAAATAGAGTTAATGCAATGTGTTGGAGACTTTGTTTCAACTTTGCCTGCAGATGCTGCCCAAAGATCCTCTGCTTCCACCCTCTCTGGTCTGCCTACTGTGAAGAAAGTTCTGTTTTGCTTCATTTTTTCAATGACATATAAAAGTTCTTTTTTGCTTCATTTTTTAAATGACATATATGGTCTCTATAGTTCTCTCTCTGAATCACTATTAGTTTTGCAGCCCTAACCAATTACCAGACACTCTTTGTGTGGATTTATTCCCCATGTATGCTGATGCACCACGACACTCCACCCCCCCCCTTCTTCTTTCTCTTTTTCCTCCTGGATTTATCCCCCTCCATCTCTACGGTGATGAAGTAATGGCGCTATTTAATTAGAACTGGGTCCAAGCTCGGCTCTTCTCTCTCTGGGAGATCCCCCAGCGTGATAAGCCTCCTCGTGTGAAATTATCAAAACGTGCCGCCTCTCTGATGCCACGGACAGCCAGCAGGAGGCGACGCTATTGTCTCAGCTCACTCACAGATCGGCGCTGTCATCTCCACGCCATCAGCTGAGGGCCCATATGGTTCATCCACACAGCACAATACTGCACAGAACGCTGCGCATATGCCTGATCAAGACTGCACACACACAGAGAGAGAGGAGACGGTAAACGTTGTTTGATTGGCTAATAAATGTGGAGTGGTGAAATCAGTAATCAGCACAATTAAAATGTGTAAGTTAGAAATAAGAAACTGCATTTCTGTAATGTTAGCTATGAATGTAAACTTCACACACACACACACACACACACACTCATACACACACACACACACACACACTAATACAGATCCCAGAACCAGACAGGACGGGCCTCACCACACCTCAGGGTGCTGACGCATGTTGATCTGTCTGGCTGTCTCTGTCAAACACACACACACACACAAATGCACGTACACACACACACACAGACACGCATGCACATGCACGCACACTCACGCACACGCATCATTTTCCTTTTAGACAGACCCATGGCTACATTGGACATGCAACTGTGTTCTGTTCCCAGAGCATGCTTTCTCTGTCTCTGATCTGCAAGACTAGGGCCTCCTCGACGAGGAGATTTCTGGTCCGCCGATAATTTGCGGCACAATTGAATGGTAGCCTATTATGGAACCGCGGACCGAAAGAAAAACAAACTAAACATTTTCCAGATTAGAAAATATTTCTTAATTTAGTGTCATCAAATAAAGAGGCATGCAATTAGGGGGTAGTGGTGTCAGCGCTTGAAGATGGAACTTAAGTTCAACCGCTAGAACTGACTGCTGGACTTCAGAGGTCAAACGTGTTTGGGTACTGGACAGCAGATGTGTGAGTCCCCTTTGACCCTTGGCATTTTAAAAAGCATGGAAGCATGTGTTTGCACTCTATTTGCTTTGTACAGCAACATCCTGTAAGACAGTGTCTACATCCTCTCAGACAGTCTCTGCATCCCAGGCAGAATCCAATGTCAAACAAACTCAAACACCCTGAGTCTTGAGTCTTGAGGGCAAACGAAGAACAGTTTTTGAAACAAACTTTCTCGAAGCGAACTTCCAATCTCTTCCCATTCTATTCACCAGCTCTCAGAGGACTGCGTGTGCACTCACTGGAACTCCTTTGTCTCTACTCTGTTATCTTCTCTCTCTCTCCCTCTCTCTCTCTTTCTCTCCATCTCTCTCCTCTCGATCTCTTTTTTCTTTGACACACACACAAACACACACACACACACACAGAAACAGAAAAAAAGGCAACTCTCATTAATTTCTCTCTTATACACACTACACACAGACACACTACACATACATTCTTTACTTTTCCGAACTGTACAAATCCACACTCAATTAGCCTTTAGCCTTCCTCTTTCTTTCTGTGTGTGTGTATGTGTGTGTGTGTGTGTATGTATGTGTGTGTGTGTATGTGTATGTGTGTGTGTGTGTGTGTGTGTGTGTATCTTTCCCTAGGGGTGACGTCAGGTCTTGTACACTATCTTCCCATGCCTGTTGCTCTGTAATTCTGTGAGTCACTCCGAGCTGCTGATCCATGCGCTTTCTGCCAGCGCAGGCGGACAAGCCTCATCCATTCTCCTCAGAGTTAGCGGGCGCGGGCATCTAATGCATTCTCCTCAGAGTTAGCGGGCGCGGGCATCCTCGCGCATCAGAGTTAGCGGGCGCGGGCATCTAATCCATTCTCCTCAGAGTTAGCGGGCACGGGCATCTCATGCATTCTCCTCAGAGTTAGCGGGCGGGCATCCTCCTCAGCAGCATCAGAGTTAGCGGGTGTGGGCATCTCATGCATTCTCCCTCAGAGTTAGCGGGCACGGGCATCTCATGCATTCTCCTCAGAGTTAGCGGAGCATGGCATCCTCAGCATCAGAGTTAGCGGGTGTGGGCATCTCATGCATTCTCCTCAGAGTTAGCGGGCACGGGCATCTCATGCATTCTCCTCAGAGTTAGCGGGCGCGGGCATCCTCGCGCATCAGAGTTAGCGGGTGTGGGCATCTCATGCATTCTCCTCAGAGTTAGCGGGCACGGGCATCTCATGCATTCTCCTCAGAGTTAGCGGGCGCGGGCATCCTCGCGCATCAGAGTTAGCGGGTGTGGGCATCTCATGCATTCTCCTCAGAGTTAGCGGGCACGGGCATCTCATGCATTCTCCTCGGAGTTAGCGGGCGCGGGCATCTCATGCATTCTCCTCAGAGTTAGCGGGCACGGGCATCTAATCCATTCTCCTCAGAGTTAGCGGGCGCGGGCATCTAATCCATTCTCCTCAGGTTATGGGCGGCCAGAGTTAGCTGGGGGCATAGCAGTGGTGGGCATCTCATGCATTCTCCCTCAGAGTGCAGCGGAAGCGAGGGCATCTAATCCATTCTCCTCCGGAGTTATCTGGCCGTAGGCTGGCGGGCGTAATCCATCAGAGTTAGTGGCTGGCATCTCATGCATTCTCCTCAGAGTTAGCATCTAATCCTGGCATTAGAGTTAGCATCAGGGCATCGGGCATCTCATCCATTCTCCTCAGAGTTAGTGGTAGGGCATCTAATCCATTCACAGACAGAGTTAGCGGGCGGGCATCGGGCATCTCAGAGTTAGCATTCGGGCATCTCAGAGTTAGTGGGCGCGGGCATCTAATCCATTCTCCTCAGAGTTAGCGGGCGCGGGCAACCTCGCGCATCAGAGTTAGCGGGCGCGGGCATCTCATCCATTCTTCTCAGAGTTAGCGGGCGCGGGCATCTCATCCATTCTCTTCAGAGTTAGCAGGCGCGGGCATCCTCGCGCAAGAGGGCACTGCCAATCCTGCCCAACCTCATCAGCGTCCCCGGGAGAGCGGGTGACTAAGCGCCCGCCTGCTGGGCATGCCCCCTTGGCACGAGCACCCTCTGCACCCTCTCCCCTGCGTCACCCTGACCTCATGTCCACTGCACCCAAGTCCAAGGAGCGGTCATTGTTTATCTAAATGAAATGGGAGGTATTTTAGGCGTTGGTTGATTTAGTACTATTTCTGTGATTTGTCATCTCTAAACATTATGCATTTCTAATGGTGCATACAAAATCTCCGTCTCACCACTAACTCTACTAACTGTCAATTAAAGGTGCTATTAAAGGTGGCTTTTATCTATTTTTTTTATTTAGGCTATTGATGTCATTGTAAGTTGCTTCGAAGAAAAGCGTCTGCTAAGAACCATAAACGTAAACATAATTTTATGTCAAAATAAAATGTGTGGTATTATTTTTCGTATTTGGATAAAATGATCCTTTGAGGGTGCCTGCAACTTGTAATAAATATGTATTGTTGCTGTGCTTTATGTGCCATCTCCTGTGTAGCTTTCCCTTTTTAAGACACAAAATTGACACCTTTTCAGAGATTAAGGTCACTTGCACAAGTCTTGGAAAAACAGAGGTGATTGGTGAGACGTGAGATGATGCAGAGGTGATTGGGGAGACGTGAGATGATGCAGAGGTGATTGGGGAGACGTGAGATGATGCAGAGGTGATTCGGGAGACGTGAGATGGTGCAGAGGTGATCCGGGAGACGTGAGAAGATGCAAAGGAGACGAGAGATGAGGTGATTGGGGAGACGAGAGATGGTGCAGAGGTGATTGACACCTCCTCTTAGGATGAATAGCCCACTTGACCCTGTCCCACAAAGCATTATGCAGCCCAAGCTAATATGAAGCTGAAAGAGAGAGAGACAAAAAGAAAGCGATAGAGAGAGAGAAAGAGAGCGAGAGAAAGGGAGAGAGAGAAGGACAGAGAGAGAAGGAGAGTACAGCATGTAATGAATGGCAATGTGAGTTTAAAGGCTACATAAAGCACTGGGAAATTATACACACTGAGCTCAGAAGATATATTCATCAGTAATGTCATCCAGTGAGGTCATCTTTTGTGAATGCTGATATTAAGTTCATCATAAATACACATTCATAACTTAATCTTGTTACTCAGTGTTATAAACACACATTCATTGTTTCTTAAATGTGTTCATCAGTGCTTATGAATGTATTATAAAACATTTTTGAAGACACTGGGCTTCTTTAGTAGCCTGGGTGAACCCGCACAAACCAGACAGCACGTTAGAATTTGCTCTGCACGTCGGTCTGGTGACCCTCCAATTTCAGAATCACCAAGAACAGGAAACAATCTCAACCATTTACCCAGTATGAGGTAGTCTTTATTCATGGGTTTCATCAGGTCCCTTTCCACAGGTGTATTAATTAAGCACCATGCAGTGTGCATTGATAATCAAGATGCTTGATTTTATACACCTGTGGAAAGGGACCTGATGTAACCCATGAATATGATGACTGAGTTAGCAACTGCATTTAAAACCTTCATTTACAAGAATGATGGGTTTGCCGTACTTCCAAAAATGTTTAGTAAGTTGGCACTGTTGGTTATGCCCCTTGGAAATCAGAAGTGAACAGAAGGCGCCCTGGACCATGCATTCTCCATCTTAATTGATTTTTGAAGCTGTCCAGGCTACTTTGTAGTTCAAGAGGGAACTCTGTCTGGCCTGGTCCATCAGTTAGGGATTTCAGTCAATAGCAATTTGTTCTTTTGATGGTCTTCTGATGATGTGTCTGTAGTGTTATTGTGAGAAAGTATGGACTACTTGATTGGTTATGAGACCATGTAGAGGCCATTCGTTCTGCTATTCCTCCCATCCTAGTAGCTGTGTTGGGCACACAGAAATGAAATGATGCCCTAGCAGGGAATCCCAGTTGTGGAAGTGTCTGGGTTTGCCAATGCACCAGCTTACTGGGAGATTACACCTGTAAGGAGAGTCCCTGGGACCTTGTTTTCCTCAGAACATGTACTACTACTTTCACAGTAGCTGCCAGCTTGTTACTGTAAGTATGTTTAGCTTAAGTACCTCAAGAAAAAATCCCTTACAGAAAGTTGAATTTACAGCTATCTTGTAAACTTTCATCATGATTCTGTCCCCCGGAGATGTAATCACACACTAGCGTGTTTTTAGTGCTGTGTTGCATTACGCCTGAACACATGTAGTAGTTAGCATTCGAGAGTCCGCAGCCATGATTTGCAGGCTGTGCCGGCGCGTCCTCCGTGAGCCACTTCCGTAGCTGACAGTGTGTGCCGTTAGACGGAATCAACAAGCCCATTCCCACCCAGTTTGATTTATGAGGGCCTTATCATAGTTTGTGTTCTTTGATTTGCCTACATGATAGCGCTGTCACACATAAGCATGATAAACAGCGCGCGCTCGAGACAGCCGCGTCCGACGGAGACGCTGCTCGGCTTTGCCGAGCTCATTCCCCATGCGACAGGGGACATTCCGCTCTCATCTGAGGACGTGTTTGTGATTCAATCTACTGTGGAGGGGGGAGGGAGAAATTGAAATGAGGAGAATATGGAGTAGGCAATGAGGGTGTGTTTCATCGTAGCAGGAGTGCCTGTCAGGGTAACAATATCATCACAAATAGAGTTTCACGGACATGTTTGACTTGTAGGATGTTCAAACATAACCCAAGCCACATCACAGGATTACACTCATTGAACAATTTAAATTCAACAATTTAAATTCACTTTAAATTATTCTGGAGTGAAGATAACCTTTTTATTAGCCTGGCTAGGCTAATGCAATTCCAGGTGGAGATGTTTAACAAATACTAATCAGTTCAGCATCCGATTGGTAAAGTGAACATGATGAAATCTGGTGTTAAAATACTGGCAAGGGATTTATGACACAGAGTGATAGATTATGGACAAAATTGAAAAAAGACAGATTATCAAAATGTACTTCTCACATCTGTCAATCTGCCTGCCATGACATCGTCTCCCTGAAACCGTATAGCGTTGATGTGACTTGTGTGCTGATTGCTGGAATTCTCCTCCACCGTTGGCACCTACTTCTCCACTCATTACCACGTCTCTCGGCGTTCTCACAACCGAGGAAGCTGCCATTCAGCAAAGCCATACATCACTGAGCTTCAAACTGGCAGACGCTGCGGCAGCAAATCAAAGTGAGCTAGCGAACGAGCGAGCATGCGAACGGAGCGCTGTCTTTACTGGGAGACGAGGAATACATGAATACGCCTGCCGCAAAAAACTTTGATTAGCTCCTCTTTCTCTCTCTCTCTCTCTCTCTCTCTTTCTGAGACGAGACACACACACACGCGTGTTGAGGAAGGAGATGACTGATGTGAGAGATGTCCTGAGTCGGAGGAGGAAGCACTTTGAGGTTTGAGACAGACCAAGGAGGATTGAATGTCTCAGCGTGTGGCTGATTGTGAGCGCCTTGAAGAGGTGTGATACCGTAGCAGGCAGACATGGAGACGTCTGTGGTGGTCTTGAGGGACTTTTTTTCTCTTTTGAGTCTTTGTCTGCCAGCCAATGACTTACAGTACAAATACTATATTAGCCAGCCTATCACAGGATCGCAACTGCTGGTCATTTCCCAACACCACCTGCATTTCCCTCACCCTCAGCTGTACTATCTTAGACTCAGTAATATTGAAAGTAGTTATGTCTCCCCTTAAAGGCTCAGTAATATTGTGATGAGTGTGTGAACGTAGTTCTGTCTCCCCTTAAAGGCTCAGTAATATTGTGATGAGTGTGTGAACGTAGTTCTGTCTCCCCTTAAAGGCCCTCTACTAGCTTCAGGTGCAGTGCAGTCGATCTCTGAAGGCCCCCCCAGCCCCCACCTGCTTCCAGCCATCAGGGAACTTAATTAAAGTGCAAGCCCTCCTCTGGAAGGAGGAAATATCAGAGGAGTAGACAGCCCAGCCCAGCGCAGTGCAGGTGAGATTGAATTTGACCAGGAGGGCCAGAGGGGTGGAGGGGGGCTTTCGCTTACAGCCCCCCACGAGTCTCCTTTGAAGAAGAATCAGGGGCAGAATTGACCCCCCCCCCCCCACACACACACACACACACACATATGCTTAAACACACACTTCCACTCTCCTTTCCTTCTATCACTCCTATGCACACCAACACACACTCTCTCTCACACACACACACACACACACACACATACACACACACACTCTCACACACACACACACACACATATGTTTAAACACACACTTTCACTCTCCTTTCCTTCTATCACTCCTATGCACACTAACACACACTCTCTCTCTCTCACACACACACACACACACACACACACACTCACTCTCACACACACACACACATGTTTAAACACACACTTTCACTCTCCTTTCCTTCTTTCACTCCTATGCACTCCAACACACACTCTCTCTCTCTCTCTCACACACACACACACACACACACACACACACATGGCCCATGCTGTGCTTGCCAGCCTGCTGTGGCAGGTATAGCAAGCTAATGCCCCTGTGTGTGACCCCATTTTTTCCCACATTACAAACCTCCGCTGCCTCTCCTGCCACCTACTGTTTTTATTTATGTGTTTGTTTATTTTGTTGTTTATCTTCTGGGATTGAGGGGGGTCGTACTGTATTCCCTCCCATGGCTACACTCTCCGCAGGTATGCGCCGGTGCTCCGCGCTGTCGGATCTCTCTCCACACACAAACTGCTGTCTACTTGCAGTGTTATTGTCTGCACTGACAAGGCCTGACAGAGTGAGTGATGACCATACCACAGAGAGAGGAAGAGAGAGAGAAAGAGAGAAAGAGAGTAAGTGAGAGCTAGAGAAAGGTTTTGAGAGGAAGAGAGAGAGAGAAAGAGAGAAGGAGAGAGAGAAAGAGAGTAAGTGAGAGCTAGAATGATACAGAGAGAAAGGTATTGAGAGGAAGAAAGTGAGGTGGGCAATACCATGGAGACAGAGAGAAACAGATAGAGAGAGGAGAGTTGAAGAGAGATGGAAGAGAGAGATGGAGGATGTAAGAGAAAGAAAAGCGAAGGAATAGAGAGATGAAGAGAGAAGGAATAGAGTTCAAGAGAGATGGAATAGAGAGTTGAAGAGAGATCGGAATAGACAGTTGAAGGAAGGAATAGAGAGTTGAAGAGAGATCGGAATAGAGTTGAAGAGAGATGGAATAGAGAGTTGAAGAGAGAAGGAATAGAGAGATGGAAAAGAAGAGGTGAGGAAGAGGGAACACTGAGAGAGTAGAGTGTTCCGCTCTAATCAGCGTGGGGATATTCACCTCACGGAGTTCCTCACTGCTGCTCCCATTTCTGACAGCCATGATTTACTTTTCATGTGTAAATGAGGAGACTGATGAGCCATCAGCATGCTCCTCATCACTCATCATCATCCAGTGATGGCACTCATAAAACACACAAACGCACACACACGTACGCATACATGCATGCACACACACACACACACACACACACACACACACACACACACACATCACACACACAAACACACACACAAACACACATACACACACACACACACTCTCTCACACACACACATGCACACACACACACACAAACACAAACGCACCTGCTGTTCTTGCTAGCCGCCCAGGCTACCCACTTTTTGAAGATGTACAGTAAGCTACACATAACGGTTACATAAAACTAGGTTGTGGTACCCCGTGTGATGTTGTTGGTGCTTGAAAGATTGTTGTCTGTTTAGTTGTCTGTTGGACAAACTTTGCATCTTTACACGTTTTGTTCCTAACACTTTTATTGGTTCAAGTTGATTATTCACATGGAGAGCACCCAGAAAAAAAAGCCACTGAGACATTTTCCTGTCCACCACCAGCACCACCTAGTGGCAAAAAGCAATTTCTGTTTTCCTCCTGAGACTTTCCCAGGTGTCATTAACCAACTCACTCCACCCAGAGCTCAAGAGTGCCCCCCTGTGGCCAATAACTGGTACTTCATCACCAAAACAAAACAAAGCAGGGTCTACTCCAAGTGTAATGAGTTGAGACGAGATAGGAGATGAGGACAGCACAGATGAAGAGGATGAGGAAGATGAATGAGATAAGACAAGATCCAGAGAGTGTTTCTGCTATTTATGCTCCCGTTTATTTGACTACTGGCTTAGCCCTTGTTTCATGTTTTAGAGCACTGAATCATTTAGCACCCAGCAGAGGAACACTGTTGGAGAATAAAAGGTTTATGAGGAGTGAGAGAGAGGCAGAAAAAGAGTCCAGTAGTCCATCTGACTCGTTTGGCCTGCTGGCTGTCTGTGATGGTAACGGTCAGTGACCAGTCGAGGTGTGGCCCCTTCTATCCTGCCCTAACCTAAAATAGAGATGAAGCTAACGTCTTGCTGGAAGAACGGGTGTGTCTCTGCCATGAGTCATTGGTCATCCCAGTCACAGAACAAGTCCAGGACATCCTCTACAGCTTAACAGAAATGACCCTGAAAATAACAATACACAGTTTAGACCTGTCTATCTTGGACATACATACATGATACATGTACCACCACAGATATATTGCTATATTCTTGACCCATGATACAAAAGAGTTATACGAGTATTATTCAAAAGAGAAATATGATCTGCAGTGCTGGGTGAATAAAGGGTTTTGGAAGAGAGAAAAGTGACTCTCCACCCCACCCCACACCACACTTAATCAAATGAGGATGGCTTAATGCTGAGGCTCTGGTGGAGGGATTCAGGGCTTAAGTATAGCAGTTATAAAGTGCTGCCTCCTCATCAAGATGAATGCGTCCGACAGTGCTTAGCCCTCTCTCTCTCTCTCTTTCTCTCTCTCTCTCTCTCGGCTCTCCTCTCTCTCTCTCTCTCTCTCTCTCTCTCACTCTTTCTCTGGGAAATCTTGTCAAATGCTCCAAGGACAGCTTCATCATTTTATTGCTATAGTTGTCACAGGACGGTGCTGCATGTTTTCAAAATGAGGCTGGCTCAAAGTAATGCAATGCAGTGTGTGTGTGCGTGCGTGTGTGTGCGTGTAAGTGTGTGTGTGTGTGTGTGTATGTGTGTGTTTGTGTGTGTGTGAAGATAACAGTTGCAGTTCTGTGTGTGGACAAATTTGATTGAAGTACGATGGCAATGCATATAGGACAGGCGTGTGTGTGTGTGTGTGTGTGTGTGTGCATATAGGACAGCCTTTCTGATTGGGCCTCTTCCTGTACTTCTGTGATACTGTTTATTCTTCATTGTTGGAGGAACTCTTGAATTGTTAAAGGAGAATTCCGGTGTGATATTGACCTAAAGTGTGTTGAAACATGATACCGAGTGTGAACGTATGTCTCATAGCCCATCTCGGCTTGTCCCCTGCACTCCAAAATCTGGCTAGTTAGCCGATGCTACCAAAAGCTTTTTTCAATGGTGGTGCGCCGGCATCAGGCTAACCATGCAAATAAATCACTGTTTTTACACCCATTTACGAGGCTCAATGTATCTCCACACTTCATTGGTAGACTTCCGAGGGCCCTGACATTTAAAACGAGACATTGAGAACTTTGAAAATTGAATTTAGTCACGATAAGTCAAGCGACGAGTAAGAATGAACAGGTATGATAAGGGATCAGATTCCAAAAATAATTCTGTGGAAATGCATGGATTCCAGTTGCTGCTACTGGAAGAAACTGGAATCCATACATTTCCACGGAATAATTTTTGGAATCTGATCCCTTATCATACTTACGCTTCGCTCGACTTATCGTGACTAAATTCAAGATTTAGGTCAATATCACACCGGAATTCTCCTTTAATGAAACATACTGTATGCATTGATCCTGAAATAATGAACTGTTTGCTAGCTACTAATGCTGATTCATAGATTCATAGTCTCTCTGTTGTTCATAGATTGCAAAACAAACACACACACATACACACACACACACACACACACACCTGCATGTTGATTCTTTCCACTGTGATGTTCTACCCCACACACATAACACTCCTTTTCGTGCCATTTATGGAGGCTACCACATTGCTGCTTGTGTGAATGAGGCTAATTTGCACATTTCTCGCCGTTGCGGTTCCAGCACACCACACCCCACTGTTGGCCAGACGTCTCCTCTCCGGGTGGGGGACAGACGACGACACACTGCGGTGCCTCTCCTAATGGTCTCACTCGTCACCCGCGCAGCGTGGAGAAGTCGCTAATTCGGGGGATCTGTCACATGATGGATCGTGGCTGCTCCTGCCTCTTTTCTAATTCCTCCTCCCACTTGAGTTAAACGTACATGACAGTTTCCCATACATGGTAAATCCCAGTTCTATAGTGAGAGAAAACTTCAGTTCAATTCTCCATTGAATTATTTTAGTCTAGGACTATAGGCTTAATCCATACCAGAAGCTAGGCGACAAAGTAGTAAGAAACTCATCCTGTGATCTGCCTATCATGGTATAAAGCTCGCCCACATGATTCTCAAGTTTTCATAAGGCTCGTCAATGGAACAAGCCCAGACCGAACTTCTGACCTCAAAGTTTGTGGGCTGGGCTAAGTTCGGGGCTAATTTTAATAACGTGATAACTTTTTATGGAGTAAGAGAAGATGTAATTAAATTAAATTAATTAATTAAAATATTAAAAAATTACTTATAGGCTATATTGTATAATGTTTTATATTACACATTATTACGGCATTAGCCTACAATATATTATTTACAATTAGTATGTCCAGTAAAAGTGGAAGAAGAATATGTTTCCTAAGATAGTCCTAATGTCCTGCGACTTTCGGACTTCTGAGAAGCTATTTTAGCCTACAGCGGATAATGAATGCAGCACAAGCACATCTCATCTCTTTCTCCTGGCGTATAATGACCCCAGTGAGGGTTTGAAATCCTGTGTCCGGTCGCACAGGCTCGTTCTCTCACCATTGAGCGCCTCATCGACCGCAACGCGATTTCTTCTGCACCTCTGATTACTCTTCCTCCACACTCAATTTCTCCGGCCCAGCCGCCTCCTCTAATGATGTTGTTATAAGCCCTGCCAGTCGATCGTTCTCACCCCACCCTGCCAAGATGCAATTAATGCCAGAAGCTTCTCAGGGTTCACAGGGGATGGGGGGGAGTGCCAAGGAAATCCTAAGTTTGAGAGACACAGCGAAACTTTAAAAATAGCCCACAACAGCATTTTCTCACCCATTATGCATCGCTGCCTCCAAGGAACATTGTAGGCTCTGTGTATTTGAATAAGGCGTTTCATTCTGTTGTAGCCACAAGGGTGAATAACTCATCACTCATAACAAAAGTATCTAGTTCATTGCTGCTAAGCTGTGTCCATGGCTATGATATCCTAAAGCTGACAGATATACTGTACTAGTGGCCTGTAGGTACTGATCTGGGCAGGGACTAAACCTCTCTCTGACGCTAACACAAAGGATGTGCCTATTACGTAATTATATTGATTTTGCAAAATGTCTTCAGCTATGAGGTCAATGCACAGGGGCGGGCTATACATGGGAATGCTCTTCTTGTCCTCATTCTTCTTCTTCTTTGATCTGATTCTGATTCATTGGGCGGTAAAACTTTATGGTAAGGGTTCATGAGTTATCATGAATTCATGCATGAATTAATTCATGATTTATGTATTTCTACATTCTCAATCATCAGGAATTGACGAGTTCATATATAATTTGTGACCTCATGCATGAACAAGACATCAACTAAAGCTTGAGGTACGGTGGGTACATCATTATGATTTATGATTTATTAAGCATGATCATGATGATTTCTTTTTCTGCCAAAAATGTGGTAACCACTTCTCATGGAATTCAGTGTTATTGTACATGAGTTATCATGAATTTATGCATGTAAGAATTTAATCATTAGGGGAATATACTATGATCCATATAATCTCATCATTAACTAAGCATGAACTTCTCATGAGTAATGAGTTTGTAGCCCCTCAGCTAAACTGATGAATAGGTCCTTCTTTAACACTGATGAATGACATGTTATTGATGTTGGCGAAATTGTGAAATGAATCAAAGGACATCATATTTGTGGCCCCTCAACTAATGTGGTGAATAATGACATTTTGCATTTAGAGACCTTGCACAAGTTGTGTTTAAATCAGAATTTCAGTGGTGATGACCACATTTTTGGCGAAAAAATGTATGCACAGGTGAGGTCAATACATTTTTTTTTTTTCGCATAACATACTGTTCTGCGGTTTACACAATGTGGCTATTACTGGTACATGGGAGATTACTGTAGTCTCATCTTGTCTCCTGTAGTCCTGTAGTCTCTTGTAGTCTCCTGTTGTCTCCTGTAGTCTCCTTACTCCAACACGCTGGCCTTCCTCACCTCTCTGGGGGCCCAGGGTCTCCAGGGGAATGAGATTTGCTTACCGAGTTGCGCACCGCGGATCACCCTGAACGTGCCCTCCAGTCAATGACGCGATGCCCCGCCCCCAACTGCAAGGCAACGAAACACGGGACTTAGACACGGCATACAGCATCACAATTCCAGCAGAGATTAGCCAACACAGCGAGACGGAGTGGAAGAAAAGTACTTCCCTTTCAACACTGGTTTGAGCGCGTAGTTTAACAGTCACTGCTGTGGCCTCGCATCTCCCTGCTCCAGGCTCCCGTCTTCTCGTTCGCCAAGCCTCCCAGTTGCTCGGCCGTCTTCAGCTGCGATCTCTGGCTACGGCTGCGTGGCGGCTGAAAACACAGCGGCATCAACACAGCGGTCGGACAATGCTACGGCATGAGATAAACAATATCGGCAGTGAAACTCGGACATCCCTTAGATAGGCTACTTAGCTTGCGTTGAGACACAGTTCTTCCATCCATCCCACAAGTACAGCTCAACATTACAGCACAATACATAACATAGCCCACAACTATGCCCACATTTCCTGTCCATACACTTAGGCATGTGACACTCTTCCCCCCCCCCATAACAGTGGTCGTCCCGACCACTAGTGCCCAAACCTTGTAGGGGGCACTCCTCGGTTGACCCGAGTGGAGCGCCTAAGTTCCGAGTCCAACCCCTCAGGCTGTAAAACCCCCTGTTGGTTAGGCTGATCCCCCTCCCTACCTCCCAAATCATTAGCAGGTACCCCAACACTTACTTGGTCTTGGGAGGGGCCTGGCTGCCGAGGGCCAAAACCCTACCCGACCTTGGGAATTCTCCACCACAGGTTCTGTTCTTTCTTGATCCGATGTCCAGCCCCCTGGACAGGGGCGCAAGTGGTTGCGGTGTATTGTACGCGTGGGACCATCCTTTCCTTCGGAGCGGATCACATAGACAGGCTAGTCAGAATTAGGTTGAGACACAATCACAAACAGTGTTGGGAGCCAGTAGGGCCCCAGTTTTCCCCTAGCCCTCCGCCTGAAGTTCTTGCAAAGTACTCTCTCGCCAGGCACCAAGGGAAGAGCTTTGGCCTTGCGGTTGTACCGGAGTTGGTCCCACTCCTGTCTCCGCAGTATCTGTCCCCTCACCTGCTGGTAGGCAGACACCAATAATTTTTGATGCTGCTGAACTCAGTCATCCATAGAGGCTTGACCCTGTAGTGGAGAGATGCCCCGAGCCACATCGACTGGTAATCGAGCATGTCTCCCGCGCAGGACATAAAAGGGAGCTAACCCAGTAGAGCTATGGGGGTATTGTTATATGCTTGCAACAAGTGAGGCAATCGTTCCATCCAGTGAGCCTGCCCCTCTTGGTCTAAGGTGTTCAATAAACCCAACAGAGTCTGATTAAAAACGTTCACAAGCCCCATTACCTTGTGGGTGGTATGGGGTTGTACGACTCTTGGAGCACCCATACATCTTACAGAGCTCCCTCATCAATTCCGATTCAAACGCACCTCCCCTGTCGGTGAGGATTCTCTCCGGACAGCCGAACAGTTGGATGACATGCTTCCAAAGAGCTTTCCCAGTGGTTTGTGCCGTCTGGTCCTTCGTGGGGACAGCTACTGCATATTTGGAAAAAAGGTCAGTTATCACCAGTATGTAAGGGTGCGAGTCACTGGCTCTTCCTAAGGACAAAAAATCCAAGGCAAGTAACTCAAAGGGGTATTGACTCATTATTGGGTGAAGGGGAGCCCTCTCCTCCGGGCCTGTCCGACCAAGCACACATTGGCGGCACTCTGCTGCCCATTTCGCTGAATCATGGGCCAGTCCCTCCCAGTAGACTCGCCCCCTGAGAGCCTGCACCATCCTCTGGCCTCGAGCGTGGCCAAAGGCCTGATGATAGGACTCCCAGGTGTCACGAGTGGCCCCCACAGGCACTACTACTGGTCCCAACATCTGTCTGGTCATTGGGTCTTGGCTCACTCGTACCAAGGCGCCAACCCGCACCTGCAGTCGGTCCCACTCCCGGAGTAGTCTACGCCCCCAGTCCGACAGAGAATGCAGGTCCAACTGTGAACGTGGCCTACAATCAATTTTCCACTGGCGTATCACCTTAAGATCTGAGTCAGCCTCCTGCAACATCACCCAGTCAACTTGGGAGTCTTCCCCCCCTGCGGATGCCGTAATTCCTCCTTCCTCCAGTACAGGAGGAATGGCTCCAACTAAGCTGCTGCTGGCCTCTACAGGCACCCGGGATAAGGCATCAGCATTTTGATTGGAAGCTCCGGGCCTAAAGCAGATTTCAAAGTTGAAGTTAGCCAACTGCGCCGCCCAGCGTTGCTCTGTGGCACCTAGGTTTGCCGTCTGGAGGTGCGTCAATGGCCGGTTATCCGTGAAAACTTTAAATGGCACTCCCCAGAGGTAATCCTTAAATTTTTCAGTGACCGCCCATTTTAAAGCGAGCAGCTCCAGCTTAAAGGAGAATTCCGGTGTGATATTGACCTAAAGTGTATTGAAACATGATACCGAGTGTGAGCATTATAATGCATAGCCTATCTCGGCTTGTCCCTGCACTCCAAAATCTGGCTAGTTAGCCCGATGCTACCAACAGCTTTTCAATAGTGGTGCCCGGCATCCGGGACTAGCCATGCAAATAAATCACTGTTTTACACCCATTTCACGAGGCTCAATGTATCTCCACACTTCATTGGTAGACTTCCGAGGGCCCTGACATTTAAAAGCGAGACATTGAGAACTTTTGAAAAAGCACTGGTAGTTTACTTACAAGGCGATTTATACAGACGGTATCTTTCACGAAGTTTAAGCGTTTGCAGCCATCTTGAATTTAGTCCACGATAAAGTCGAACTAGCGGTAAGAATGAACAGGTATGATAAGGGATCAGATTCCAAAAATAATTCGGTGGAAATGCATGGATTCCAGTTTCTTCCAGTAGCAGCAACTGGAATCCATGCGTTTCACGGATTATTTGGGGAATCGGATCATATCGCCTGTTCGTCTTACTGGTGCTTAATTATCGTAACTGAATCAAGATGGCTAAACGCATACTAAGCGGAAGATCGTCTGTATAAATAGTCGCAACAATGAAACTACCGGTGTTTTTTCAAAGTTGCTCAATGTCTCGTTTTTGTCGGAACCTCGGCTTCAATGAAGTGGAGATGAGCCTTGTACTATGGGTGTGGCTGATTTATTGCATGGCTAGCCCGTGCGGCACCACTCAACGAAAAAGCTGTTAGCACCAGCATCGACTAGCATAATTTTGCAGTGCGGACAGATAACATGGTTATCGTTACGCCGGTATCATGTTTCAATACACTTTAGGTCAATATCACACCGGAATTCTCCTTTAAAGGAACTATAGTTCCGGTTGTTCCTTTCGGCTGGGTGTAGACTACGGCTCGCATATGCGATCACTTTCTCCTTTCCCTCCTGCACCTGAACGAGCACTGCGCCGAGGCCCTGAAAGCTTGCATCTGTGTAGAGGCGGAAGGGGGAGCCGAAGTCCGCATAGGCCAGTACCGGGGCTTGGAGGAGTACCCCTTTTAGTTTCTCGAAAGCATCTTGACAGGCTGGTGTCCAGGTTATGGCTGTGGTCTTCTTGCTCCCGGTTCCTTGAAGCAAGGTGTTCAATGGTAGTGCTATCTTGGAGAACCCGGGGACAAAGTGTCGATAGTATCCCACGAACCCTAAAAACCTGCGCACCTCCTTCACTGTGGTAGGGACGGGCCATTCCCGAACAGCTTTGAACTTCTCCGAGTCTACGGCCACCCCCTGTTGACTCACCACGTGACCCAGGTACTTCACCTCCTGTCGGAAGAGGCAACATTTCTGGGGTTGCAGCTTAAGACCATGATGATGGAGCCTCTCGAACACCTGTTCCAGATGGGCCAAGTGCCTCTCAAAGTCTGGCGAGTACAGGATCACATCATCAAGATAGATGAGGAGAAAGTTGTTCACCCGCTCCCCCAGACACCTCTGCATGAGGCACTGGAAGGTAGCGGGTGCGTTGCAAAGCCCAAAGGGCATTCTCTCCCACTGGTATAAGCCCATGGGTGTTACAAAGGCGGTCTTCTCCCTGTCTTGAGGGTCCACCTCAACCTGCCAGTAACCACTGGCTAAATCGAGGGTGGAGTACCACATAGCCCTTTTCAGCCCTGTTAAGGACTCCTCAATCCGGGGGAGGGGGAATGCATCCTTATGAGATGCGTTGAACTTCCTGTAGTCGCCAGGATCCATCTTTCTTCTTTACCAGGACCACGGGCGCTGCCCAGGGGCTGGAACTCTCAGTAACAATCCCGCTGTTCAACATCCCTTGGAGCAAGTTAGCAGTTAGGATTTAGCCTGGGGGAACGCGGGTCTGTACCGTTCGTGCAACAGGAGAATCACCCGGTAGGGATCTGGTGCATCACCGCACTGGTTTGCCCATAATCCTCGTCGTGAGCCGCAAAGATGCATGTCCACTTCTGGAGCAGCTTAGTCAATTGTGCCTGTTGATCCGTGGATAGCCCCTCCCCCTGGAGAGAAACAGCAGGGTGGCTGTTATCTGGGGTGGTTGTAGTCCCTATGGTGCGCACATCGACTTCCACTTCGCAACCCCCAGTGGGCCGCAGGATCAACTGCTTCTGACCTTGTACATCAGTTAGGCTTATCTGGGTGACTTGCGCCAATGGTTTGCGTGATGGCAGTTCCACCGGGTAGGGGTGTGGGTTGCATATGCGGACAGGTAGCTTCCCAGCTTTCATCTGTACTACTGCACTGCCTATTCTCCATTCCTTCGCTTCTCCCCCCAAGTCCTCCACAACCACACAGCAATTTGGCCGTCCCATGGCTTGTGGTACATGAGCCCATAGTAACATCTCCGTCTGGGGGGGTACCCGAACTAGGCCAGGGGGGATGTAGTCGTGCCGTGCCCTGAAACTCCGCCGCAGGGCTGACCTCCTGCACGCGCTGGCACACCAGGAATGCCTTCTCCCATGCTCGCCCATCTCTCTGGGGGACCGTTGACTTGAAGGCTGCTAGGCCGGGGTGGCCACTCTGGAAGAGAGTCTCCCAGCAATGGGCAATCACATTCATCCCCAGAATGCCGTACTCTACTTGGGAGGTAATCATCTTCGACAACAACAACTCCCTTTGCAGGAAACACTACCCCCCCTACTTGGAAGTCCAATACAGCATAACTCTGCACCACAGAGATTGGCTCCCCATACACGTCCTACAGGGCCTTGAAGATCTTAGCTGGGCTGTCACGGTCTGTTGGGGTAAGTAGCAGGATCTCTCGTCTCGCTTCTCCCAGTAGGGCACTCAGCACAAAGTCTGCTTGTTGGGCCTGGTTAAGATTTTGAGCCTGGATAAGAGGTTCCATTTGTAAACGCCAATCAGTTAAACTTATTTGTCTCTCCTTATCTCCAAATTTAGGCATCATTAACACACTAGCTGTTTCCGCAGCAGGAGTAGCGGAAGTAGTAGGAGCTGTAGCTCCACCCTGTGGTGCCCCCCATTCCATGTTGTCTGTGCTAAGAGTGGATCCTGCCGACTACGCCAAATAAATGTTGTGACTAGGGCTATTCCCCTAAGTCAATCTTAAACCAGATCCACCTGGAACACAGGCAACACACAAGTCTTCCAATGAAGTTTTAACTATTTATTTATTAATGCAAAACAATGAGACTGCCGGAGGGCATACAGATGTAATGGGCACCACTAGGGGGTAAACTTATCCTAATTGACACATTGAAGCCACCGAACCCACCCCAATAGGTTAAGATGCACAGAGCATACGTGAAAACCACAGCACAGCAAAAATTACACACCCACAATGGATCAAATAAATAAATGCACCGTCCTAAATAGTCACTGCAATCCAACTACAAAATACACACAATGCACATATCTATATAAATAGTCACCACAGTTCATTCAAAAGGCACAATAAGAGGGATAGATACATATTGCCACCATTGTCAGTCAGAGATGCAGAAGCCCCAGGCCCACCCACACGGCAGTCCCACAAGAGGAATAAAACAGACTGTACTGGTCGGTCCACACTGACCAGTACAACAAATAAAGAGTCTATTCACCACACCCAAAACAGCGAGGTTCCACAGTTTTGGCGCAGCTCTCAGTCCACACAATAGAATCCTGGCTTATCGCCGAGTTGCGCACCGCGGATCACCCTGAACGTTCCCTCCAGTCGGCATACAGCATCACAATTCCAGCAGAGATTAGCCAACACAGCGAGACGGAGTGGAAGAAAAGTACTTCCCTTTCAACACTGGTTTGAGCGCGTAGTTTAACAGTCACTGCTGTGGCCTCGCATCTCCCTGCTCCAGGCTCCCGTCTTCTCGTTCGCCAAGCCTCCCAGTTGCTCGGCCGTCTTCAGCTGCGATCTCTGGCTACGGCTGCGTGGCGGCTGAAAACACAACGGCATCAACACAGCGGTCGGACAATGCTACGGCATGAGACAAACAATATCGGCAGTGAAACTCGGACATCCCTTAGATAGGCTACTTAGCTTGCGTTGAGACACAGTTCTTCCATCCGACGTTCCAATGTGTCCTCCTGCCGTCTTCTCCCCCACAATAGTAGGCTGCCCCTATTTATGAAAGAGAACAGCCTATCCTAGCTCCATGCTCATCATGGCCTCAATCAGTCCATTAACACCAATCAATTAGCTCACGTCATGGCAGAGTTCCATGATAGCTCACGTAGTCCCCTTGTGAACATTTCCCCTGCCCTCAGTCTTTATACACAAGCACAACATATACCCCATTTCATCCAATAAAATAACAAACATGCCCACAAGTACAGCTCAACATTACAGCACAATACATAACATAGCCCACAACTATGCCCACATTTCCTGTCCATACACTTAGGCATTTGACACATGCATGCGTGCGTGGTGCGCGTGTGCGTGTGTGTGTTCCTAGTGTTCTCACTGCTATTATGTGGTCACTACTCACAGACGGGTGAAATGCAGAAGAGGACATGCCTGTGTGTGTGTGTGTGTGTGTGTGTGTGTGTGTGTGCATCTCACTCACTATTCAATAAAGCTGAAAACAGCAGAAGAGCACATGCCTGTGTGTGCGTGTGTGTGTGTGTGTGTGTGTGTGTGTGTGTGTGTGTGTGTGTGTGTGTGCATCTCACTCACTATTCAATAAAGCTGAAAACAGCAGAAGAGCACATGCCTGTGTGTGCATCTCACGCACTATCCAATAAAGCTGAAAACAGCAGAAGACAGGCAAACATTACACTTCAATGTAACACCCTTCACGAAAGATGCACTATTGTGTAATAAGACCGGCAGGTGAAAAACATTTTTTTCATGCACTGGTCAATTCTGAGATTTTGAGCCAGTATGTTACCTTAGCATGTATTCTATCACACTACTACAACAAAAAAGTCCGATTTACACATTTAGGTGTTTATTTCATTATATTGTGTCTACTGCGCCTGTATATTTCTCCTAAATTCAGCAAAAGTTAGCATTCTAACCTTGCATGCACTGCTGACCGTGGTCCAAAACATAACATTGTGTACTACCGTTGAAAGCTCTGTTTTTCCTGTATCACGCTATGTGATCCATATGGACACTTCCTTTGTATCAGTAACCAATGAAAGTTCAAAAGTCTAGGGCTGAAGCGGAATCTCATTGGCTGTCTTTCAAGGCTGTTTTCTCAAAATGAGTTTCGCTCCACACTCTGAGCTCAAACACTCCACTTCAGATGCACGTACATACACCAAACTTTCTAGACTTATGCCTAACTATATGTCGAAGATTTCTACAGAGGGTTTGTTGATATATTATTCTAGCCTGACTTACATGACATTTTATGCCTAAAAAACATGGAAAAAAAATTTTTAGGCTAGTGACATAATTTTCTGATTTACAGGATAACAAAAGTAGATATTCATAAATCCCTCTGTAAATGTTTTTCCCATCTAATATCTGAACACAATGAAAACATAATTTTGAACTTGGCTGTATCCAATGCTCCGGGTTTCGTGCCTTAAAATGTATGCAAATTAAGCGCATATTTAATTAGATAATGCCTAATTTTGCATATGTAAACATGATAAATTACAGCAAACTTGTAATACATTTTTTTCTCATATTAATGTAAGTAATCAACTGGGGAAGTTTCATAGTGATATCTGCTTGTTAAAAATTTTACCCTATTCACCTGTAGTGTCTCGCCTTAAACTATGACCAACCAAGTCCATTTCACTGCACAACGTCTGCCAGATGGCAGGTCTCCTTGTTATCTTCCACTCATCCATCAGTGATGCCTGCTGATGTGTGCTTCCTAATGGCCAGGGAGATCCATGTCTCTTTAAAAGACAAAATTACCTTCATTTATCGTATCAGCACCTCCTCCGCTGTGATTTGACTGTTTTAAAGTGATAATGCCTCATAAGTTAACATTATCTAATGGACAACATTGCTCTTTAAAGTGTCGACCCAGGGGCGCTGCTAGATAATGTGCGGACCGCTATCTGAGGACTAGTGTGCAGTTTCTCCAAAAGACGCTATATCAGATTTCATTGTTCAAAAATGTTTTTCAGTGTCATCTACTTCCTGACTCTTAACATTTGCTAGGTTTGCATGTTATTAATATTATTTTAGGATAGATCAGATAAAGATCAATGGTAGGGTGAGATCAACTTTCATTTACTGTAAAGTTCCACTGGAATGGATGGAATATTTCTTTTGAATGTCATAGTCACAAACTCATGTTTGATCCTAAGCTTGTTTCAGTGAAAGCAAAGGTTGTTTACAGAGCTGTCATCAGGCTGGTAATCTAAAAGCCAATCTCAAAATGAGAACATTATCTCTGGTAATGCAAACATTAAGAATACAGTTACCTGTAATACTTCAACTTAGCAAAAAAAGAGTCCATGTTTACTTTGCATCCATTACAGTAAGGTGCAAGCAGTAAGACTCATTTTCTACACACTCTGTGAATGCTGCCCCCATGTGGGTATTGTATGGAATTACTATTACTCACAAGATACAAATCCTGGCTTGAATTGTAGTTGAATTAGGGCTGTCAAAATAACTGATTCATTTCGATGAATTAATTTGAGAAAAAATAACTGATTAAAAAACCTTTGACCCCGAGCCATTCTAGTCAGTAAAAATTATACTGTAAAATGAAGGAGAGAGAAGAAAATGTGCTGCCTGGATCATTGATTGGAACATTTTCTTTTAAAAAACGGCCTGATAGTGTTGATAAAAAATAATGTGTTGAAAATAAAGTCCTCTGCAATGAAATGCCTTGTATGTGAAAAAAAAAACTTCTTCCCGAAGCACTTCTGAATTTATTTCCTCAGCATATTAGGTCATATCATAGATTATTATGGCAATTATTTGAACAGTGAAAATAATAATAAAAGAGTTTTTGAACTTTAATGTCACTAATGCTGATTATTCAATGATTCATTTGAATTTAAATATTTAAAATACTTTCACAGCAAAAATTATATTTAGATTAATTAATCACAGAGTATGTAATTAATTAGATTATTTTTTTTAATCGATTGACAGCCCTAATTTGAATACCAAATACTCGGTTCATCCAACTGTGTAGAATGCAGTTTGTCTTCCTGAAATATTCCCTAAATAAGGTTGTCTGGATGGTAGCATATGTCACTCTAAATCCTATGTATATCATTCAGCATTAATTGTACCTTTCCAGATGTGCAAGCTACCCATGCCATAGGAATAATGCACCCTCATGAATGCTGATTTTTGAACTGCTCACCATTAATAAGTTTACTGTGGTTTTTCCACTTCACCTCAGTTCACCTTAAAAGAGCTCATGCAGGCTTTGAGAATATAGCAGCATTTCTGGATCATGTCTAAATATGGTTTCTCACATGGAATTGTAACCATTTGGAACTATGTTACAGTAATAGACTGTTTTTATGGAATGAGTTCCTGATAAAAATCGGATCAGTTTTAAAGCAGCATCACTTGAGGCAGTGGAGATACTGTAGTGTCTGTACAGTTCTTCAGACTTGTCCCTTGTGTACAGACGTTTCCCTGGATTCTCTGAATATTTTAATGACATTATGCACTATAGATGATGAAATCCCAAAATTCTTTGCAATTCATGTTGAGGAGCATTATTCTTAACTTGTTATGTTTTTTCTACAGTTTTTCACAAAGTTGTGAGTATCTCCACATCTTTACTTTTGAGACACTCTTGGATGCTCATTGTATATCCAATTAAGTTATCAACTAGTTGAGAAATGTTCTTCTTTACATTTTCTTTAGCATTACATAACTTTTCAGCCTTTTGTTGCCCCTGCCCCAACTTATTTTGAGATGTTTTGCTGGCATGACATTCAAAATAAGCTTACATTTTTCATTAAAGTAAAATCCTCATTTCCAACATTTTTTAAATGGTTGTACTTTCTGTATCAAAATGTAAAGAATCACATATACTATTGCATTGTGGCCAAAATATTGTGATGTTATGATGATGATGATTCTATTGTAATTCCCATATCATAGACAGAGATAAAAGAAAGACCTGTATCAGTGTGCACTTGTGAAATAGCATAAGTATATATACTCTTTTGATCCCGTGAGGGAAATGTCCTCTATTCAAACAGAACAAACAGTGTGTTGACCATATACAGTGACTAAATGAGACAAGGTGTAGTTGACCATATACAGTGACTGAATGAGAGTAGTTGACCATATACAGTGACTGAATGAGACAAGGTGTAGTTGTCAAACCTTAAAAGCAAAGCAGATAACTGGACAAATATGACAAATATTGCTGGGGACATCTATGGGTCATCAGAGAGCAGGCCTATTATATGAGATATCAAAACACATGGGGGGGCTACGTCTGTGAATACATTGTTGTAGGCTAATTCAATACTTTTTTTTATAATGTGTCCATTTCATAGGCTAAAATAGGCCCACATCAACAACAGTCCTGCAGTCCACTAAAAAAAGGATAATGGTAATGATCACATGACACAAGCACCACCATACACCTGCGCAATGTAAGGATTAAGCTACAGGCTGACACTAATATTAGGTTTCAAATTGTTTGTGTATGCTACAGTGTAACTTAACAGTTACTAAGCCTTTAATAACAGTTACTAAGTATTGTTATTATGTAAAGTCAAAATATACTCATCTTAATGTGTCCTAGAAAACAAGTAGGCCTACTGGACGTAATGAGGACGCTGTGTCGTGCGCGCGCCCTGCCAGGAACGTGTGTGTGGAATAACGGAGCACGCCACCGGTAAAGAACGGAAATTCATCCCTCCTAACCATATACCTGTGCTCTTGGAATAGACTGTCTCATCAACAGAAAAATACCTCCACTAGGACGAAAGTGGGGTTATGCTTTGCGCTCATATTTATTCACATGTTACCGTCGAGTGACGTTGTTTGATTGTAGCGATCTTCATATTCTACTGTGCTGTGCGACCTCCTACGCTACGCCGTAGCGTTTTCCCCTCCTCCGGCGACTGGTACTCTGAAGCTCCGTATCTCAAGGTTACTACTGTGCTTTTGAAGGTCTTGATGGGGGCACTGATTTTTGCGACGATTCTCTGGACACTCACTGGAGGTAAGTGAAGGTGCACAGAGGAAAAGATCACTGTTGGTCGTCAGAATAACAACATACCAGCCATGGTGACAGCATGTAAACAACGAGAGTGGTCACTAGGCATTTCATGATACACAATGTATATAGATCTTTTTTCACATATGTTTTTCCTATACTAGTTGTGCAAATACGTAGAGACAGATCATTTATTCAGCCTACAACAAAAACGCCATTTGTGTATTTCTCATTTGTAAGGGTAAGGATATCCAGGGGTTGTGTTGAAATAGTGATGGGGGTTGTTTTGGCTTCAGTGGCTTCAATCAATTTAGCATCAATAAAACTTACGTATGGAGCTATATAGCTGTCCGATTTCCGATCACTAAAACAGGGAACAGATTACATAACATGTTGTGTGCTATCTCCTATAAATCTGTTCAGTATTATCGAGGAACTTTGTAGAGCCGGCAGGTTTATTTAGACATATAATCAGAGATGTCTATTACATGTTTAAAATGGTTAATAGCACAGCATTCTCTCCTTAATACGAAGTAAGTGGTGGTTGGGGTGGGTTCTATAGTCCGACGGGTTCACCTAAGGTGATGCAAAACCAGGGCCACCTAATCTCGTCCACGGATTATTTGGCCGCGCACAGGTGACAGTCAATGCGCACGAGTGCTCGGTTAAATAACTCACAGTAGGCTACTGTAGACTTTATAAACCGGGACATGTGTAAGAGTTGTTTTACTTTCCATGCGTCCATAATAGGGACCTTACTTATGTACTGTAGGCTGTGGAGTACAAATGTGTGCCCTCCCCTTATTGTTTATTGTTGTTATTTAATTTGGCACAGACTTTAATCTAGCCCCTGTATCAACTATCCATCTGTCCATCTATCTGCCTGGTTGTTGTTGAACTTTACTTCTAAGCAGGCTAGATTTATCCCTATGGATGGCCAGGGTGCACGTGTTGAGTTCTTTCTCTCCCCACATTACGTCCTTAGTGCTCTCTGCCTCCCATGTACTTGCCAGGTGAGTCCAAGCCAGTAAGCAGGGGATTGCAGATTAGGCCGCCGATGCGTGGCAACAGCAGTTGACCAGGGTGAACTATTATCACCCTGCACAGCATGGGGCCCTGCTAACAAGAACAGACAGTGATCAATTATCCCTCTCCACAGGGCTTGGTCATTTCCTCTGGCACTCAAAACATCATTTCATTCCTGCCCTCTGAAAGGCCATGCTGTCCAGGTCTGGTATGGTAGCAGCGCGCCACAGGAGAGAGAGAGAGAGACAGAGAGAGACAGAGAGAGGGAGAGAGACAGAGAGACAGAAAAATGAAGAACCTGTTACACCAGAGACCTCCATTTAAACACTTGATTTAATAAAATGATCAATTACCCCCTTAAAGCAACATAAGGTCACAATTTATATTAAACAGTTCTTGCAGTCTGTGTGTGTGTATGTGCGTGTGTGTGTGTGTGTGTGTGTGTGTCTGCGTGCGTGCGTGCGTGTGTGTGTGTGTGTGTTGATATTTTGTAATTACATAAAAGATGGCTTATGTTTAAAGTTGAGATAGGGGTAGAGAGGTGGGTTTGGTGTTATGTAAGTAGAACATTAAACTGCTGGCACACCTACTGTAATCATTAGTGTGTTACTTTGTACTTAATAGTGCAATTACCACATACCATGGGCTGTGTAATATGAACTGCTACTACACATAAGTGAGCTTAAAGAGGTGCCTAGCCGGAAGCGCTCCAGGGGAAGCATCTTTGAAGCATCTTTTTAATTGGCTGCGGTCCATTTAAAGACTCTCTGGCCGTAAGCCATTAAAGGCTCTCTCTCTGTGGGCTGACTGGTTCACAAGCTCTCAAGGCAGAGAACAGGTCATGCTGGTTTGCATGTAGCTGCGGTAGCTGAGGGCCTTTTCCACTTCTCAATCCTGCTCGCGCCCTTTGCAGGAAAGACGTTCATGTCACACCTTCTGCTCTGTGAGGTGTTCAAAATGTTGGGCAACGGGGGGTGTCCAAGCCTCCTGCTCTGTGAGGTGCTCAAAATGTTGGACAATAGGGGGTGTCCAAGCCTGTTGGGAAGCCAAAAGGAGTACAAGCTGAATAGAAAGTGTTCTTCTAAGGGCCTGTCCACACGGAGACGCTTTTTAGGTTAAACGCAGAGGTTTTGCTTCGTCTTGGCCGAAGTGTCCAAGCGAATCCTGTAAACGACTGCCGAAACCGCACTTTTCTGAAACCTTGTCCCAGAGTGGAGAAATCTGAAACCGTAGCCCGTTTGAGTTAGTTTAGACAGCCAAACCCACACATCCTGCTTGGCGTGATCGATGATGTCATCGCCACACCTCAGCTGCCCTGGACTTGCACTTATAGTATTGCCTAACAATACTAGTTTTCATACATGACATTACCCCACGATTACACTCCGTTAAGATAAATATCACAACTAATGCTGCGCAGCGCCGATAGCTTATGACTTGGTGGACTGAACACTGTTTTTCCTGGTGTTTTTTATGCATTCTAGCTACTGTCAGTGACGCGAGAGAACTTAAGTTATTAGGAAAGTGCGGTGTAAGTTTAGGCTACAATAATTTGTGCGTAGTGCCAATGTCATTCATTTATTTTACATGTCTTACAACATATATACATGCATTCACAGTCGAGTGAAATCAGATATAAGCATACAAAGACGCTTAGAACTCACGTTAAGCCGATGGTAGCACACTGAATGCGAAGCACGATTTGATGCAGGCAAAAGTATTGACTGTTACTAACAAGGGTTTTATAGCAATATTATAAATGTGGCGACAGAATAGCCTAGAACTTGGGTAAGCCTTGCGTTTAGTAGCCTAATTGCGGTGATAGCCAAAACTAATGTGAATCACGGACTATCCTACAACCAAAGAAAGTAAAGGTGATTAGTAGGCCTACCTGCGTTAGCCAAATAAAGGACGCGACTGCACCCTTCACAAACCGTAAAATAAAGTTTATTAGTACTACAGTTGACAGTTCACCATCAGTCCACACAAACAATTCTGGTTTCCTTGCACTAGCCATTTTGTCATAGCCTATTCTGTCTGTTTGTAAAGCACAAACTTTGGTCAATTTCTGTAAAGAAACAGTGCCACCTATAGGCCTGGGGAATGAAGTAACGTGTTGAGTCGTGTTGAGATGGGTCCGTTTGGACGCAAATATTCTTGATGCGGTTTCAGGGAAGACGGAGGAAAAAAAGATCGGTTTCGTACGTGTGGACTAGGCCTAAACTCGCCTACTGTGTGACAACAGTGTTATTAGGAAGTGCACTTCATGGGTGCAAGGGTGCTAGCACTGGGAGGAGGCTACTGCTGTGTTAGATCTAAGGTGTGTGTGTGTGTGTGTGTGTGTGTGTGTGTGTGTGTGCGTGGGATTGTGTGTGTGTGTGTGTGGGCGGGAGTGTGTGGGAGTGTATGTGTGTGTGTGTGCGTGCATGGGATTGTGTGTGTGTGTGTGTGTGTGGGGGGTTGTGTGTGGAAGTGTATGTGTGTGTGTGTGTGTGTGTGTGTGTGTGGGCGGGGGAGTGTGTGGGAGTGTATGTGTGTGTGTGTGCGTGCATGGGATTGTGTGTGTGTGTGGGGGGGGGTGTGTGTGGGAGTGTGTGTGTGTGTGTGTGTGTGTGTGTGCGCGTGGGATTGTGTGTGTGTGTGTGGGCGGGGGAGTGTGTGGGAGTGCATGTGTGTGTGTGTGCGCGTGCATGGGATTGTGTGTGTGTGTGTGTGGGGGTTGTGTGTGGGAGTATATGTGTGTGTGAATGTGTGTGTGTGTTTGCGTGTGTGTGTGGGGGGGGGGTTGTGTGTGGGAGTTTATGTGTGTGTGTGTGTGTGTGTGTGTGCGTGCGTGCGCGCGTGTGTGTGTGTGGGATTGTGTGTGTGTGTGTGTTGGGGGGTTGTGTGTGTGTGTGTGTGTGTGTGTGTGTGGGAGATTAAAATCTGGTTCCACCTCATGTCCCTCTCTTGTTCTCTCCCTCCACAGTGGGATGCCTGCCCCTGCAGATCGGGAAGGTCAGACTCAGAATTGTATTATTTGTTGTTGTTGTTGTTTTCAAGTGTAAGAGCCTTATGTAATGGTGCTAGCTTGTTGTTGTTGTTGTTTTCAAGTGTAAGAGCCTTATGTAATGGTGCTAGCTTGTGGGTTTGTGTGATGTGATTGTTTTACTTTGTTTTCATTTTGATTTAGCACTATTTCCCATCTGTTCTTTTGCATTGATTTGTTTTCTCAAAAGTTGGCTAAGTCATTCTTATGCACGATTAATTTACGTATGGTGCTCTCTCTCTCTCTCTCTCTTTTTTTTCTGTGTGTGTGTGTGTGTGTGTGTGTGTGATTGTATGTGTCCTCAGGCTACTGACTGTGTCCAGAAGGACTCTGTGAGCAGCAGTGTGGGTGGGCCACATCCTCCATGTGATGAGCAAATGACAGGTGACATCTCCAGTCCTCTCTTCCTCCCTTCCTCACGGGGGCGCTGTGCACATAACCACATCCAGAATTACACGCCATCCTCACAACACTGAAGAAACATTACAAATCCTCCATATATGTTTGCAGCTGACTACTGGGTTTGCGATTCTGTGTGTCTTTGAAGTTATTTATATGGTACTGGTGAGGCAAACTGTTGGAAGCGTCCTGCATAGTTTTGAGAACATATTTTAAGATCGGCAACAACATTTTCTTATGAAAGTGATGTATGGGTAGCAAATATGGCTATTGCTTACATCCTCACTTTACAGTATTCTTTCAAACATGTTTATAACATTTTCACATGAACTGCTACTGTAAGTATTCATAGTAACGGCCCATTGGGTCTCCTGGTGTTTGTGCATCTGCAGTGGCACTGGAGAAAGCTTGTATTCATAGTAATGGCCCATGGGGTGTCCTGGTGTTTGTGCATCTGCAGTGGCACTGGAGGAGGCTTGTATTCATAGTAATGGCCCATGGGGTGTCCTGGTGTTTGTGCATCTGCAGTGGCACTGGAGGAGGCTTGTATTCATAGTAATGGCCCATGGGGTGTCCTGGTGTTTGTGCATCTGCAGTGGCACTGGAGGAGGCTCTGACCGCTGAGCAGAGGCACGAGGGTCTGCTGATGGAACTCCAGGAGCTGGCTGAGGAGGGTAAGTAAAGAGACTGGCTGTGTGTGTGTGTGTGTGTGTGTGTGTGTGTGTGTGTGTGTGTGTGATGTGCCTGTGTGTGTGTGTGTGTGTGTGTGTGGGCGTGTATATGTGTGATGTGCCTGTGTGTATGTGTGTGTGTGTAAACGGATGCCAGCTAGCCATGTGCGTGTGTGTGTGTGTGTGTGTGTGGGCGTGTGTGTGTGTGATGTGCCTGTGTGTGTCTGTAACTACATGCAGCAGAGAAACTCTGCTTTGGACATTAGTACTAAACAGGTGCCTAGTTGCAGCACTAAGATCGGCCTTTAAACAAGCCTTGCCCAGCGGCCACATCTACAAACAACAGCGGCAAACCCATGACCCTGTCCTGAAAACACCGTCACTGGGCGGCAAACCCATGACCCTGTCCCGCAAACACCGTCACTGGGCGGCAAACCCATGATCCTGTCCCGCAAACACCGTCACTGGGTGGCAAACTAATGACCCTGTCCCGCAAACACCGTCACTGGGCGGCAAACCCATGACCCTGTCCCACAAACACCGTCACCGGGCGCTGAGGATGCCCCTTTGGAATTCAACAACTTTGTGTGCCAACTTCAAAGTCAGGAATGGAAAAAGTTAGAGATCCACAAGTTCAAGATATATTTCCAAAAAATATGCATACTTACAAACACTCGCGTATAATACCAGACTGGTTCAACAGCTCTGATGATGTGTTTTGTAACATCCCTACCACCCCTGATGTTGTGCTCTTGGATACAGATAGAAAGGGGATGTTAGTTAGAAATAGGTCTATGATCTCTATATGGTCATAAAAAAAATGACTAAATGCCAACTCCTCCTTGCAAAGATCAGTGACCTAGGGTATGCATGTAAGTTTGTGGCTTTGATATTTGGCAGCCTGGGACATGTCCACAAACGGACTGTCAGTGGACTAAGACTGGCAGGGCTATCGAAAGGAAAGTCTAAACAGCTGGCAAAATTCTGCTCCATATCAGCTGTGATAGGCAGCCTTGCTGTGTGGAGTAGGTGATTATGCCTTGAATGTCAAAGCTGTGTTATCTCTGAGAACATTTGAATCCTTTCTGTAAAGAAATTTGATTGGCGGATTCAAATAAAGAAATTAAATGTGTGTGCATGTGGTGTGCCTGTGGTGTGTCTTTATATGTGTGTGTGTGTGTGTGTGTGTGTGTGTGTGTGTGTGTGTGTGTGTGCATGTACATGTGTGTGTTTATATGTATGTGTGTGTGTGTGTGTATGTGTGTACGTGTGTGTGATGTGCAAGTGTGTGTATATGCATGTGTGTGTGTGTGTTGTTGTTTGTGATTTTGTTGTTGTTTTCCAGAGAGACAGAGGCAAAGGGATTACGTGCGTGAGCTGGAGGAGAGCAAGAAGAGCACGGCACGGAGGTACAGCGAGCTGGACCAGGACGACCAGGACGACTTCAACGAGGACGAGGACGACCTCGGCAACGGCCTCTCCATGGACGAACCATTCGAGGAGGAGGAGGATGATGATGAGGAGGAGGAGGTGGAGGAAGATGGCGGCGAGAAGAGGAGCGATGATGGGGGGGTGATGGAGGAACCGCGTCTGGAAGCAGGCGGAAGCCACGTGGACGTAGCGGAGGAGGAAGAGAAGGCCCGCCAGCTGGAGGAGCTGCTGGCCGAGGAGATCCGCAAGAAGGACAAGGCGCAGGACAAGGACCAGGAGCTGGAGGAACTCCTGCGGGAGCTGAAGAAGAAGAGGTACGAAGCGGCCAAGGAGCGCAAGGAGCGTAAGGAGAAGCCCGAGGAGGCGGAGGAGGGGGTGGAGGAGGAGGAGGAGGAGGAGGTGAAGAAAAGCAAGGGGAAAGAGTCGGAGGAGGAGGAGGAGAAGGAGAGGAAGGTGAGGAAGGGCCAGGCGGAGAAGCTGGAGGACATGGAGAGGAAGAGGAGTGAGGAGAGGAGGAAGAACGAGGTGGAGCTGATGGTGGAGAAGGAGAAGGTGGAAAGGGAGCTCAAGCAGCTCCTGGAGGAGCAGAAGGACACCACCAAGGCCTGGGACAAGGAGAAGGAGAGGGAGGAGAAGGAGGAGGAGCTGCAGGAGCTGCTCAGGAAGATGAAGCGCATGCAGGAGGAGGAGGAGACGCAGGGGAAGAAGGAGAGCGCGAGCAGAGGAAAGACAGAGGAGGAGGAGGAGGGAGGAGGGGAGGTGAAGGACGCAAAGGAAGGAGCGAAGGCCGAGGCAGAGGAGGAGAAGAAGACAGAGGTGGTAGAAAGCAAGGGGGGGAAGGCGGCCGCGGAGGAGGTGGAGGTGGTGGGAGGGGAGGTGGAGTTGAGGGAGGCGCAGCAGAAGAGGGTGATGGAGAACGCCAGCGACGAGGCCACCCGGCAGTTCGACAGGGAGCACTATGAAGACGAGGACGAGGTGGTCGACGACGACGATGATGAGGAGGAAGAGGAGGAGGATGAAGATGTAGGAGATGAGGAAGAGGAGGATGAGGTGAGTTTGATATGTGGAGCTAACGGATAACCCACCTTGCTTCCTCCAGGCCTTTATCTTAACTGTTGACAGAACCGGCGTTGAAAATGTTTTTTTTTTAAATGGTTCAGAAATCTGTCCCTTAACGCCTAAAAAACACTTTGTTTTTTATATATTTTGCATTACTTATTGTGTTAATGTAAGTGTAAAATGTAAATGTAAATCAGGTTTCTAGGCCAAGGATACTGGCGTACACAAGGAATTTGGTCTCTGCATTTATCCCATCTGTAAATTAGTGAACACACAGAGCACACAGTGAACACACAGTGAGGTGAAGCACACACTAACCCGGAGCAGTGAGCTGCCTTGCTACAGTGGCTCTCAGGGAGCAGTGAGGGGTTAGGGGCCTTGCTCAAGGGCACTTCAGCCGTTCCCACTGGTTGGGGATCAAACTGGCAACCCTTCGGTTACAAGCCCGAAGCCCTAACCAGTAGGCCATGACTGCCCCACTACATTAATGAACATTAATTCATTTCTGTTGTTCAGTCTGGTTATACATTAATAAAGAATAATTTTTGCAACTGCTATCATGATTTTTAGGTTTGTGTGTGTTTATGTGTAGTAAGAGTGTTATGTTTGTGTGTGTTTATGTGTAGTAAGAGTGTTAGGTTTGTGTGTGTTTGTGTGTAGTAAGAGTGTTATGTTTGTGTGCGTTTGTGTGTAGTAAGAGTGTTATGTTTGTGTGCATTCGTGTGTGTTTATGTGTAGTAAAAGTGTTAGGTTAATATGTGTTTGTGTGTGTTTATGTGTAGTAAGAGTGTTAGGTTTGTTTGTGTGTGTTTAGTAAGAGTGTTATGTTTGTGTGTGTTTGTGTGTGTTTAGTAAGAGTGTTATGTTTGTGTGTGTTTAGTAAGAGTGTTATGTTTGTGTGTATTTATGTGTAGTAAGAGTGTTATGTTTGTGTGTGTTTGTGTGTGTTTAGTAAGAGTGTTATGATTGTGTGTGTTTATGTGTAGTAAGAGTGTTATGTTTGTGTGTGTTTGTGTGTAGTAAGAGTGTTATGTTTGTGTGTGTTTAGTAAGAGTGTTATGTTTGTGTGTTTGTGTGTGTTTATGTGTAGTAAAAGTGTTATGTTTGTGTGTGTTTGTGTGTGTTTAGTAAGAGTGTTATGTTTGTGTGTGTTTATGTGTAGTAAGAGTGTTATGTTTGTGTGTGTGTAGTAAGAGTGTTATGTTTGTGTGTGTTTATGTGTAGTAAGATTGTTAGGTTTGTGTGTGTTTGTGTGTAGTAAGAGTGTTATGTTTGTGTGTGTTTGTGTGTAGTAAGAGTGTTATGTTTGGTGTTTGCAGGAGCTGCTGGAGATTGAGACCGAACTACGCAGAGTGGCAGCAGAGCTGAGAGCACTACGACTGGGCTAAGATCATGAAAACACACCTCTCTCTCTCTCTCTCTCTCACACACACACACACACACACACACACACACAAATACTCTCTCTCTCTCTCACACACACACACACACACACACACACACACACACAAATACTCTCTCTCTCACACACACACACACACACACACACACACACACACACACAAATACACACACAGATATGCACACATGACCCATCTTGTGGCTGACACATGACATTGCACACTTGATTGACATATACACTGACAAATGCACTTCTTTTCAACGCATACTACCTTCATGTAAAGTTAATCACCAGCTTAGTCAACATCGCCTCCATTTATGTCTTTTGACCTCCGACCTCTCACAGGGTTGATGTGTGTTGTCAAATGTAGTGGTGAACAACACGGTACACCGAGTCCTCTCAGAAGAGACAAGAGTGTACATTCATTTCAGATATTATCAATCATGGTTCTTGACTTGCACATATGGAAACCCCAAGCAATCCTGTAGTTAGGCCTATGATACCCACGTGTTTACCTTTCGCACTTCTGATGTAAATAGTGAACTTACCTTCAACATGTGATATACTGAACTCTGATTTGAGTTCTTTCCAGACAGTCAGTGTTTCTCAATAATGAATAATCAGAATATGATTTGTCAATATGAAAGCTGCTGTGATGACTGTTACCTCTGAGCAGTGCGGTGTGTCACCCTGAATATTAGCTTTGTCTGTTAGCTTGTACTGTTCATTGAGAACTGTGTTGTATTTGGCTCAAACACTGTTAGACAAACACAAGAAAGACTGTTAATAACAGAGGGATCTTTTTTACGTGACAGCAGTTTACGTGACAGTAATGCCAAGGCTACCAAAGGTGAAACAGCTTGTTCTGGTCCTTTGCTTTGTTTTCTTTTTCAAGTGGAGCTTAAGCCACTGTTTGTTGTCTTCGTGTTCCAGTGACACTTGACCTGCGTTGCCGTGGAGACACTGCGGTTCTTCTCCAGCGTTTGCACTTGTGTACACTACCAGCCAAGGGAGACCAGAGCAATGACTAGTTTGAGATTAAAAAGCCATTTTATTTTTTAAATCTGCCGGCACTTTGCAATGTGGGTGCCTATTCACCCAAGCTACCCATATCCATCTCTCTAATCACTATAATATTGAAACGAGTCAGCTAAAGCCAAGGACGTCACTTTTTAAAGGACAGTATAGGGAAATTAAAATCGAACATGTATAAAATGAATTAAACATCCTAAATATTTGACTGTTTTGGGTTTTCCACTTATCAACCAGTGGAAATCCCTAAAGCTTGCAATAACTATAAAAGCGATACTGAAAATGTAAACAGAGACAATATGCAATAGAATTGGCAAAATAAACTATTTTATTCTGAACAAGTGTCAATATAAAGTACATTCAATATATATTAACTTTTTGTATTTATAATTTTATCCCAAGTTATTCTGTTAAATTATACTCGTAATCCTATAGCAGGGTAAGGGAAAATGCCACTTTTATCTTACATGCAGTGTCTTTGTATAATCTATTGAATGTATTTATGTCCAGAGAATGACAAAGCAATTATAATGTATATAATAATTATATGACCACTTATAGACACCTCCTATCTAGACAACAGTTAATTTTCTGCTGATTGTCCACTATTAAACGAAAGGGAATGAGAGTGTTGTGTGGAAGCATATATATATATATATATTCCAGGGCTCCCCTGTAGTAAACAAGTAAAATGGTGGGCAGAGGTGACTACACTGGTCACTGGTGGGCCTGTTGTTATTTGTGCCTGTTGTGTCTTACGCTAAATGGACTGTCAATAAAAGCACAGTGGATATCACAGTCTCATTGATGGTGTGTGTTGACCAGTTCAGATTCACAGTACGACATCTCACAGTCTCATTGATGGTGTGTGTTGACCAGTTCAGATTTACAGTACGACATCTATATGTTTTACATTCTCATCTACATGTAGTATTGAATTAGTGCCCAGAGTATAACTTGAATTCATAAAAGGCGTCTATGATTTGTTTACCTCATACCTATTCACACTATGTCTAAATATCTACGGATGTTTACTAAAACTTCCCTAATTACCCAAATACACTCCCAAAAACATTCCCAAACAGGAGCAAAGACAAAAGTAACCCCCATAAAACATTCAGACACCAGAAGACCCTTCCTGAGGCCCATCAGGCATTAAGCCCATTTAGGCCCATTTAAGCCCATTTAAGACTCCTCCACTTGTTCTTAGTAAATAAATACCACATCCCATGCTGACACCGGATTCCCACTTCCTCAGACAAGCCGCTGAAGTAAACAGTGGCCTTGCACAGCTACACAAACTCTTGGCACTTTCTTGTGTTTAATCGGTGTCAGTTTTCATCATGCCACTGGTTCTTCTGTGGTTGTAGATTTCCACAGTGAATAATACGAGGTCAGGATTTGTAGCCCCCTGTTGGTCGTTGCTCCTCATGCTGAGAAGGCTGGGGACTCCGGTCAGGCAGTAATGGTCCCTGCTTCTCCATGATGGACTCTATGTAGTTCAGGAGAGAAGAGAAGAACTGGGGGACTCCCTCATAACCTGAGAGAGAGGAAAAAAGACAGAGTATATAGAAAGAACAAACAGAGACTGAAGTCACTTTCTTGCATTTTTGGTTATTCTTGAATAGTCAAGCTTTACCACATTTCGGAGACACTGTGCACTGCTATAAGGAGCGACAAACCAGTACTTGTTCACTGAATCTTTGGACTGATACATCAAGGAGGCCGATTGAACCGTCATTCCCTGGACCCTATAAACAGTTAATGTTCTAAATTCTATTCTAATACTTTTCTGCTTCTTTTTTCTGTGTTAATAATTACATTTTTAGATGTTTTGTGGTGGCCAAAGTGTCTGCTAAACACATAACAACACACATGAAAAACCTATGTTTTACATAAACATGAAAATGTGGCAACAGCAGCTGAAACAATGCCAAGCTCACAGTCTACCTGGGAAGATGTTGATGTCGATGATGGTGAGGGTGTGTGTGTGGAGGTTCACAATGACATCGACCCCGAACAGCGACATGCCAAGCTCTGCCCGCAGCTGTCTCACCAGTGCCACCATGGCATCGTCACTCGGAGGCGGCAGCCGTGGCATGGTATCATCCAACTGCCAAGACGAGACAGTGATCATCAGATTAACCAGGCATGTCTGGGCATGTCATAAAACCTCAGTGATCGTGTCTCATGCCATGTCTTTTGGACAGCTGGAGGCTGAGTGCATAAATTACGACAACAGATATCTGAGAAAAAAAGTAGCAAGCCCCCGCACACTCTTCATTTGCAATTTTAAAGGTTGTATCAGGGATACGTCACTTCTGTTGATGTTCAAACAAAACAGAGAGCTAGCTTGCTACTCCCTCCCCTTCCCTCCCGTGCAATTAAAACTCTCCTGAACGCGCATCTCTTCAGTTATTGGTTGAAACACTTTGTTTTGCTTTTGAGGAGTTGCCAACCCTTGTTAGCAATTTTTGTGTACAGATCTCGGAGCCTAGGCTGCCTACAGAGACATGTTTTTTTGACGGCCTGCTAATGGGGCAGGCAGCTAGTGGATCGTTAGGAAAGATTAGATTAATGTGATCATTTATGTTTGGGCCTTTTTTGGGCCTGAAATCGCTTATACAACCTTTAACTTTAAATTTTGAACGTTTCGGTCAGAATTACCATCATCAGGTAATTTTCTGAGAGAAATGAGATCAAGAGATGTCTGAGAGAAATGAGGTGGAAATGGCTGTTCTGGGATCAGGCAGAGTGTTTTTGTTTCTCTGTTTTGTTGACGTACAGTAGTCTCCCGCTTCCTACATCGCTGCTGAACTCGGGCACAGTTTTTGTGCCTCTTTGTTTTTGTTGGCTGCTACCCACAGCTGCCATATGACATGCTTGCCTGGAGGCTTGGATACCCACATCCCATTAACAGCCATAAATAGGCTGCTCTGTAAGGTCACTAATGCAACATTCAACATTGTTATTTATTTTTCAAATTTGCACATCATGCTCAAACTCCAGCCCTGTGCTCTTGTCGTGCCACCTGCCTCAGTCAGCTTTACCTGACAAGGCCGCTTTCACAATAAATGTCAAATATAATGGATGCTTCAGAGGGGTCTCACTAACCGGGTTGTGTGGAATATGATGAGATGAACACCCAGATGCTGGGTCACACTGACCCGAGTTGTGTGGAATACAATAAGATGACAACCCAGCAGCTGGGTCACTCTCTGACCCGAGTTGTGTGGAATACAATAAGATGACAACCCAGCTGCTGGGTCACACTCACCGCTGTAAGATGGGAAGAGGACTCTGGTTTAGAGACGTCGTGACTGTTGAAGAAAATGGTTGACCTGTCTGAGGAGGTGTGGTGAAATGAAAAAGGAAGGCGGAATTTAAAACCAGATCTCATTTCTTTCCATTATGCCATAGATAAGCCCATACATCTGCAGACACTCTAATGATTCTCTTCGCATGTTCAAGGAGAGGTCACCATGGCCTTGTGTGTATTGACTAGCTCAGCTAGAACACGAGCAGAGCTGCCAACTCTCACGCAGTGACCGTGGGATTCATTCATTTGATTGGCTCCACGCGCTCTCACGACAATCCAATGCGTAAGGGTTGGCAGCTCTGCACTTGCTATAAACCATTCGTTGTAAAGGCTTCACACAGAGCCTTGCCTCAGGTAGTTTATAAGTGCAGCACCACCAAAGGTCCTAAAGGGACATTTCATGAGTGAACAGTGTTGCCTAGTGCCCACTAGGGGGAGTACTGACCACAAGGCCCAGGGGGGAAGTTCTTGAGTGAGGGTCTCTCCACAGTGAAGTGGTCATCTCCCACCACAAACACCTTGTGCAACACCGCTCCATGGTTCACAAAGCTTTGAAGTACACAGGGTGGATGGACATCACACAACCCAGCCTTACTGAAGATCAGAGACATCTACAGGACACAACAGAGAAGCAGGCCATGACACCAAATAGATATATCTGTTTATAACTTGTTTTTAAATATCTGATTATGTTTTGTTTTTATATATCTATACATGGGCAAAGGATAAACACTATAAAGAGTCCCAAATACTGGGCTACATGGGCAAAGGATAAACACTATAGTGTCCGAAATACTGGGCTTCTTGGAAAAAGCTGTAGCTAAATGTGTCCCATATACTGGGCTACATGGAAAAAAGGAAAAGACAATAAAGTCTCTCAAAACACAGTACAACATACCTCATGGGAACGAGATCCATGGGCTACTCTGGTCTTGCAGACTGCAACGTTTGAGAAAATAGTGTAAATGATTATAGTACTGATAATTAGAAACATAACAACACAAATGTGTCACCTGTAGAATGTCTGCAAACATTACACATTAAAATCTGAAATAACACATTCACCTCCCTGTGTGCCCCTGAAGCAGTAAAACTGGCCCTCCGCACTGGAGAACATAGGAAATGATTTGCAAGAAAATCTTTGGTAATCTATTTTAAGGACAAAGAGGGTTCACATTTAACCCTAGAATGGAAAATACTGTGGACACATTTTCAATCACTTAAAGTAGCTGTCTCTCCTGTAGTGTTTAGCTCCAGTAGTGTTTAACTGTTTAGCTCCTGTAGTGTTTAGCTCCTGTAGTGTTTAGCTGTAGTGTTTAGCTCCTGTAGTGTTTAACTGTCTCTCCTGTAGTGTTTAGCTCCTGTCGTGTTTAACTGTTTAGCTCCTGTAGTGTTTAGCTCCTGTAGTGTTTAGCTGTCTCTCCTGTAGTGTTTAGCTCCTGTCGTGTTTAACTGTTTAGCTCCTGTAGTGTTTAGCTCCTGTAGTGTTTAGCTCCTGTAGTGTTTAACTGTCTCTTGTGTTTAGCTCCTGTCGTGTTTAACTGTCTCTCCTGTAGTGTTTAGCTCCTGTCGTGTTTAACTGTCTCTCCTGTAGTGTTTAGCTCCTTTAGTGTTTAGCTCCTGTCGTGTTTAACTGTCTCTCCTGTAGTGTTTAGCTCCTTTAGTGTTTAGCTGTAGTGTTTAGCTCCTGTCGTGTGTAGCTCCTGTCGTGTTTAACTGTCTCTCCTGTAGTGTTTAGCTCCTTGAGTGTTTAGCTGTAGTGTTTAGCTCCTGTCGTGTTTAACTGTCTCTCCTGTAGTGTTTAGCTCCTGTAGTGTTTAGCTGTCTCTCCTGTAGTGTTTAGCTTGAAGAGGTATAGTAGAAACATCACCTGTTGCAATTAATTCTCTTACAGAAAAACTCACAAAAGCTCTTGCATTATGCTTAATGTAGGCTTTTCATCTTACTGTTCATATAATACTGTAAGTTGCTTTGGACAAAAATATCTGCCAAATACCATAACCATAACCATAAACAGGTCTTTCAGACTGGGATGTACAGTAGAGCTCATGGACGTGTTTGACTGACTCAGAGGGTAGCTTAGCTGTCTGCTCCGAACAGCGGACTGTATCACTGAAGGGTCCCTGGTGTTGATCTCCAGGTAAGGAGGACAGCAGATGCTTCTTCCTATAGGGTGAGGAAATACAGCTATAAGCATATTGTCTATTTATTTCTAAAACCTATAAGGTCAATTTAGAAACATCTGGCCAATTTACTCTTTTTTAGCTCTGCCATAATGTTTATAAGTTTATCTTTATGATACATTTATGATGTGCATTTCTTCATGGTTATTGTGACTCTTGTGCTTTTAAGAGCGCCCTCCATCAGTTCAACAACACTTTTCACAAACTGTTTTGATTTGGGGACAAATAGAGGTGGCACTACTAATCAGAGATATAGGCCTACTCAGGGTCCTGCCAGACCTTTCAGTGTGGTCTGTAACTGGCTCATGATGCGGTAGGAGACGAAGCGGTCCAGTAACTGGGTCATGGCTGGCAGTGGGTCCAGCAATACTGTCTGAGGATGTGCTGAGATGTAACTCTGAAGTGGAAACATCACAAGGATATGGACAGCATTCGACACATCATTATGACATCATCAGAATTAACTTTTCAAACAGCAGCTGATCAGTGTACAGAGTCATATAAAGATATTTATATTTATTTATATGGCTCTGAGTGTACATAACTCAATTACATTCTAGGATCTAACATGTCACCTGGAAATTGCTGAGGAGTTGTTCCGATTGGCTGTCATGTTTAGCCTCCACAATGACATCAGAGAGTTTGTGCACGATGACATTAAACGGGCCTTGGGAGGCCACTGGCTGGCTGAGGTTTATCTGAGGGGGAAGATGTAGTATTTTTGAGGGTTCTGGCTTTCCTGTCTAATTGAATTCCTTCACCAAGAGCATCCACACTGCCAGTGCTAGCATGTCATGTGACAGCTACGGTTAGGCGCAGACAAAAAAGGGAAACAACAAACAACACCAGAGCATTGTTGTGCAAACAGCGCGCCCTCAGAGTCAGAGAGGCTGACAGCAAAGTAGCTCTGCCGTTGACTCGACAGATCTGGTGGAACCTTTCCAGGTCTGGGCCACAGTTGCATGGCTAGAAATGTTGAGCCCTATGAGAATAAATAGGCTATACCCCACACACACACACACATAATAATAATAATAATAATAATAATAATAATAATAATAACAATAATAATGTTCGGTATGTTCTATGGGCCCTGTGAGTATAGGGCCCTTTGAATCATCCTAGCGTTCCATTGCCTGCTGTGTCAGATCCGATGCCAAGTCTACTTGCTCTACACTTTCATGTTTTAGATGACAGTGGTTTAATAAAATGAACAAACCCGATGAAATACAAACCACAGAGAGTGACAACACCTCTGAGGAAGTGACAGTGTTGTAATTGACAGGTCCCCATTTTAGAGTCGCCTGTTGCGGCTATTGAGGACATTTCTCCACTGGCAAAATGAGCAATTCAGCATGCTAGGAACTTGGGCCTACCCGTGAAGAGTCAAACCCACAGAGAGATGTCTGTGTGAGATAACAAAATCTATAATGGGCACCTATTGGCGATTGTCATGTGGTACAGAAACAGGAGGTTGCAGGTGGCAGTGACAGAACTGGTTGTCATGAATGTAAAGTCATCTGCTATAGACAGGAGAGAGAGAGACGCGCAAGGGGTTGTGTCAGTTTAAGTTGGTGCACAAACACGAGATATTTGATATGCATTAACTCCAGACTTCAACAAGTTGCGATCTGCATTGTCCCAAACAAAACGAGTAAAACTTGTTCCGAAAAAAAAAGGAAGAAAAAAAAAAAACACTTCACGCAGGAGGCTAGCCTACAAAGATTATTTTCTCAAAGTTCTTTCCGGTGACATTTACAGCATAAATCTCACTTATTATACAAACAGCTGAACTCACCTCGACGACGTCAATGCCATGACCCCTGTAAAGTAGCGCAGATGATAAGCGTGTCACAAGACAGTTTACTTAAATGAAGACAGCGGCAATAATGTTACAGTTGTCTTGTGACTTACGCACAGAGGTCCGCAAACGCTGACAAATTCATTCTTTTTATTTTCTTCTCACTTAGGCAGAATCCAACCCGACGGCTTGCCATTTGGTTCCTACTTGAACAGAGCTTGGGTAACTCTGGAATAATAAAGCAGAAAGGGGGAGACGGAGGTGGGTCTCTTGCAGGTGGAGACATCGCTGTCATTATTGATAACTCCGTCAAATCCATCAAATGCAGTCAAAATAAAATCAAGTCTGGCGAAAAAACAACTAAATATTCGTTAAAGTGCCAAAAACGCCCCTTTTACTTTGTATCAGTTTTATATAATTTAATTTAGCCTACAAACTGTCCGGACTCCGGAGATCAAGAACTACAGCTTCCCTGTTGAATAAAAAATAATCCCATCGTTCCTCACGAACAGAAAGAGAAAGCAAAAGATATAACTCCGGGAAGTTGATTTGAAAAGCTGTATCATTGCTTAGCTTGCTCGGTGTCGTGGACTAGCTAGACACGCTAACGTGAACATCTACTTGATATGACAAATTGTAAACCGTTTTCACATAATTAGTTATTTCTTAGGCTAACGCGCAGAGATGTCTCGGGGTACGAATGCTGGGTTCGATCGTCATATTACAATATTCTCACCAGAGGGCCGTCTTTACCAAGTCGGTAAGGTTATCACTAACTCAATGAAACTGTTAGCAAAATGGTTTGTGCGTGATTGCATGGGCTAATATAATGCAACGATGGGTTGATAATGAACAACAGCACAATTTAAATACTTTGGGGCCCACTTAATCACCTGGCAGAAATTGCATTGTATCGGAACTGAGCGAAGTTTGTTGTCATGTGTGTAAGGTTTTATGCCTACATCCGGCCTAGTGTGACAATTCATATTCGATTCCTCCATTATTGTCTTATATTGGGCGCTGATGTCGTGTGCCCCTTTGTATGTAAATATTTGTGTTACTATTCTGCACAGAATATGCCTTCAAAGCTATCGCACAGAGTGGCCTGACGTCAGTGGGGATCCGAGGCAAGGATTGTGCCATTGTGGTTACGCAGAAGAAAGTACCGGTAAGATGCTTCACCTGAAGTTTGGAAATGTGTGTCCTCATTCGACATATATACGGTGTCCCACTTCACCAATTTCCCCCCTTTTAATGTCTATGGCGTGTAAGTGCATGCTAATTAGGCGTCTGACAAGCCTTTAGAGGGGCTTAAGATGGTTTGCAAAATGGAAGTACAAATGATGTGATGTTTCTTTCCTTTTTTGCTGTGAGTATGGTCTCTCTTAGACAAAGTGTAATTATTTAGGAAAGTAAAAAATACCTGCCTGTAGTTAGACAAACAAAACCACTGAAATGACTCGGGGATAAAACCCCTGACAGATTCTCAACATTACACCGTACATGTGTCTGAGCCTCAGTTGTCATATTCACCTTGTTCTATAACAGCGGGCATGAGTTGGGGTCACCTGCGAGGCTTCTATATGTGTCTGTTTCTCAGGTTTCTGGCAGCAGCTGAGGTGTAACAGCTTCGCATCCGAACATTTAACAGCTGAAGTGGACTTGCGATTTTGAAGTATTTTTTGCTGACAGTTAGCATTCGCAGTGCTGTTTTCACTTTTATTTCGAGGCTTGCCAGCAATAATCCTTAACATTAGCATATTCTAGCCCTTCAGCAGGTAGCCTACCGTCACACCGGTGAGATGAGAATGTTGGAAAATGAACATTTTCATATCTGGGTTCATAGAATTCAACATGGAATTTTAGAACCTTAAATTGTTCCAAAAACTGAATCTTTTGTTTGAATGTTCCGAATGTGTTGTAGGGAACCAAGAGCTACTATATGTTTTTATATTTACCAGAAACAAAAACCAAACATTATTTTTCTATTCTCTTGAATTGTAAGTGTTGAAAGAGAGAGTTGAATTATGACCAGTATGAGAAACGGAGGTTACTTGCATGTAACTGACCATATTATGCAAAGTTGGAGTGCTCTAGCACACATATAATACGTATAATATAATAACACGTATAATATGTCTGTCTATCCACAGGACAAGCTCCTGGACCCATCCACAGTGACCAACATGTTCCCACTCACTCCCCGCATAGGGTGTGTCATGACTGGACAGTATGGTGAGTTTCTGCCTCCTAGTAAAGAAGGACCTCTGATGTGCTCAACTGCCTGTTTGGTACACTTCATTTCAAAAGAATTGCTGGTCTGGTAGACCTATTTCTTTAATGCAGTGGCACAGACATACACATCAATAAAGTATCTATCTATCTATCTATCTATCTATCTATGTACATACACATGAACATACACATGAACATACACATGCACACCCACACACACACACACACACACACACACACACACACACACACACACACACACACACACCACGCACTCCACGCGACGCGACGCGACGCGACGCACGCGACGCTTACGCACGCGACACACACACACACATACACACACAAACACACACACAAACATACACACACACACATATTATAAAATACTACCACCTTACCTTAAACATCTGTTACAATAAGCAGACACATTCCCCTTACCAGATAACATGCATAACATGCATAAACACACCTCAAAACTCAAAACAAGCAACACACTCTCACACACTTTGTTGTTGTGTTGTCCTCTCCAGCGGACAGTCGCTCACAGGTGCACCGGGCGCGGGTGGAGGCCGCCGAGTGGAAGTACAAGTTCGGCTATGACATCACAGCGGACATGTTGTGTCGGCGTTTGGCGGACATATCACAGGTCTACACGCAGAACGCCGAGATGAGGCCGCTGGGATGCTGTGAGTTGCCTGCCCTTTACAGCATCACAGTATCATGACCATGGCTCAGATCTCAGTCAGTGTATCGTATCGCAGTTATTCTCAGATCCTCTGTCTCTTTGCTCCACATTTTATTAGTTGTTTTGTTTTTAGGATCATTTTATTTAGTACATCATAGTACTTTGAAATTAGCTGAATGAGTAATAGAGTCAGTGTATGTAACACAATTGGTGTAAAATCAACCGACGTGTATGCTGGGATTTTTACAGACAAATCACTAGTTTGAATGGCTCCTTCTTGAGGAAAATGGTCAGTTAAATCCATTAACCCGAAATGTGGGAATTTGCAGCAAATACCCCTCTCCTTCCATCTCAACTCGTTTCACCTCATCTTTCTCAAAATCTCTCACTTTTGCCTGACAACTCCCTCTGTCGTCATGGAGATCTGAATCCCCCTTCTCCTCTGGTTGCCCTGTGTGTCAGGTATGATCCTGGTTGCCATGGACCCCCAGAAGGGTCCGGTGCTGTACAAGTGTGACCCAGCCGGCTACTACTGTGGTTTCAGGGCCACTGGGGTCGGGGCCAAGCAGCAGGAGGCCAACAGCTACCTGGAGAAGAAGCTCAAGAAGAGGCCAGAACTGACGTACGAGAGGAGTGTGGAGGTGAGGACTCTGTTTGACCAGAGAGGAGAGAAGCCGTATTTACATCCACATTTGCATTTACACATTTAGTCGTTTAGCTAACCCTAGAAACAATCCAGGCACAGTGTGATTAGGACATGTAAGTGCTGCAATAGCTACTATTCGCATAGAATAAAGGATAAAGATATCCTGTAAATGTCTCTGTGTTGTGCTTAAGACATTAGAGGAAGGTTTTTAGACATTTTATTTTGTTATTTGTTGTTCCCCCCCCCCCCCTTCCTGTCTCTTTCTCTGTCTCTCTCTCTCGCTCTCTCTCTCTCTCTCAGATGGCCATCTGCTGTTTGTCCTCAATCCTCTCTATGGACTTCAAGTCTACTGAGCTAGAAGTGGGTGTGGTCACCAAAGACATTCCTAAGTTCAGGTACAAAATATATATGATTGGACATCACAGTAATCCAAAGAGACAAATGAACTTTCCCAGGCACGGTTTAAGATTTCGAAAAATAGATTTTACATTGATTGTTCCCTTACGAAAAATAAATCATGGTTTCATATGGTTTTAATGCAGTAACTATAGTTTTACCATGGTAATGATGATTACCATGCTCCTAACCATAGTACTGCTATGGGTTATGCATAGTTCTTCATAGTAGCTTTGGTACCACCATGGTTACCCTATCGCACTTCATGGTGACTGTGGTACTACTATGGTTTTAACATGGTAACTGTGTAACTACAATGTTTTTTGAACAGTCGATAAAGTTGGGTTAGGAAAAACCATGGTTTATACCTTATCAAAGTCCTTTTAGGCAAGTCCCTCCACTCAGCGGCCATATTGCATAACGCTTTTTGGGCACTCATCGCATGCGCAAGGCTTCACGACACCAATCTTGCTCCAGTGGCGAGTTCACAACACATGATTGGCACGATGTCTTCACAACACACCAGATGATTGGCTTAATGTATTCGCATCACACCACATGATGATTGGCTCAAATGTTGACGTTCTGCCGAGGAAGGGGTGGGATATATGTAGACAACCTATGTAGACAGCCTATGCATTTCTATGGAGGATTTTTTCAGTGCTGTGTCTCCTCATTAGAAAGTCTCTGACCTTATGCAGAAAAGCATGGTTATTCTGTCATAGTAAACATGGTTATTCTGTCATAGTAAGCATGGTTATTCTGTCATAGTAAACATGGTTATTCTGTCATAGTAAACATGGTTATTCTGTCATAGTAACACCATGGTTCATTTCCATAAGGGTTTGTAAGGGATAAGTGGGCGGTCTGACCCCAGACCGATTCTCAAATCTCAGCGGTGGGACTGAAGACACTTCGTTCACTTCCAATTTCCGGGCATAACCAGCAGTGCAATGGAATTTAAGTTGGTGCATTCAGCTATCAACAAATCTTTTCAAACACACAACAGCACTCAAAAAATCCTCCATAGAAAGGCAAGGAGCTTGTTTGTAACGCCAATATTGTCTACACATATCCCACCCTTTCCTCGGCAAAATGTCGACATTTGAGCCAATCGTGTGGTGTGATATGAATACATTGAGCCAATCATGTGGTGTGATGTGAATACATTGAGCCAATCATGTGGTGTGATGTGAATACATTGAGCCAATAATGTGGTGTGATGTGAATACATTGTACACTGACACCATCTGCACAGCCATTGGTTGTGTTGAACAGCACTGCTAACTGTACTCCCCTGTCTGTCATCATATAAAGCCCGCCCCATGTCAGATAAGCGCTTGTGATTGGTTTCCTTGGTTTTTGGCGATTCGGAAATTAGCTTGAAAATTCACCAGACGGACCTGTAGAGTATCCTGGGTTTTCCCATGCTGCCTTGCACATGTGATTTTATTCACGCTGCTAGGCAGCCTGGATTCCATGGACTTCGTTTCCACCTCAACGAAGGAACCAATCACAGAACGGAGGGGGGCAGCAAGACGATGACGACACACCGAAGCGGTTATGAGCTACGTACAGACGCGTTTGATAGACATTTGTAGCGCCCAATAAACGGCTCTGGGTGTTCATAAACTACGTCTCAAAAACAAGAAAATTATTGTGTAGTTCCCAGACCCCCATCTCAATGAGATGAGGTCTGGCGTTAACCAGGCAAGGGACTGTCCAATGAAATGAGATCTGGCGTTAGCCAGGCAAGGGACTGTCCAATGAGATGAGGTCTGGCGTTAGCCAGGCAAGGGACTGTCCAATGAGATGAGGTCTGGCGTTAGACAGGCAAGGGACTGTCCAATGAGATGAGGTCTGGCGTTAACCAGGCAAGGGACTGTCCAATGAGATGAGGTCTGGCGTTAACCAGGCAAGGGACTGTCCAATGAGATGAGGTCTGGCGTTAGCCAGGCTACCTGTAGAGCAAATTCAGATGTGCTCACAGATTCATCTGGGTTCAACCAGGCTGCATAAAGGGACATTTGGATTAGAAAAGTATCTGATAACTTCAGGCAGAAAAAAATCTTTGTTTAAGTGCTGCATACAAGATATCAATAAACAGGGATTTTTCATGAAATAATTTGGCCCATCTTGTGGAGTAAAATACACAATTTTGTCAGCTTGTAGGTTGTAAAGAGTCACTGGGTTTTTCTAGCCTGGCTAGCGCCACCACTTCTCAATGAGACGTGGTCTGGGAACCAAACATAAATTTTCTCGTATTTGAAAAAAATGCCCAGATCCGTTTATTGGGTGCCACGGATGTCTATCAAATGCGTCTGTGCATAGCTCATCATCGTCTTGCTTTCCCCCCTGTTCTGTGATTGGTTCCCTATCTCAGGCGAAAATTTTCTCCATGGTCTCCAGGCTGCCTTAGCAGCGTGAATCAAATCGCGCACAAGGCAGCATGGGAACACCCAGGCTAGGGTTTTTCATGAAGTGTCTTTGAAACTAATGGTTAAGCATGGAAAGGGTTTCAGTGAGAATGGGTGGGAGTATTGTGGAAAATGTCACTTTGTTTGTCATTTTCTTGTTTGTTTTTAATGTCTAAATATCTTTGACAGAATTTCATTAAACCCTCCTGTTATCCTTGGGGTCAATTTGACCCCAAGCAACGTTTAACATCATAAAATATATGGTTCTTTTTTTTTTTTTTTTGCTTCATGTTTCATGACTTTTCTGAAGGGTACAACAGAGTTAGCATGAAATGTGTACAATAATATGTTTTCAATGTCCTGTACAAATATTTTGTACATTGATGTTCCTTGGGGTCAGTTTGACCCCAGCTGTATGAAACATAGGATACATGAATATTTGACACATTATGGATATTATTATTGTAATAGTATGAGAACATATTGTTATTATCATTATTACATACACAAACATATTACATATAAGTAATTTTGGCAAGACTGTATAAGTCAAAAGGGGAAGCAACAGAGAGCCTTTGGGCTGCTGACACTGGATGGGCAATATTGCCAGCCAGGGTTCCAAGGTTCATAAAGGGGTGTGGGGGGTGGGATTGTTTTGTAGGGCTTTTGATGGTGGTTATTACACTCTTGTTAAGTACCAAGAGTGTACACAAAAAAACTGGGTAACAATATGAATTATAATCCTTTTCTGAGGGTTTATTTAGCTGGGGTCAAATTGACCCCAAGGATAAAGCATGTCGGTAAGATTTGAGGGTAACACAAGGGTTAACAGTCTTAGCCCATCTTATTTCTCTCTCTCTCAGTTCTCATTATTAAAGATACTACGTACATAAATCAGAACAAAATGGGGTCTGTCCTATAACTGTCCATTTTATAATTTTTATGCAGGACACTCACTGAGGCGGAGATTGAGACCCATCTGACGGCCATTGCAGAGAGAGAATGAGCTGACCTTCACCCATAGTAGACACTAGACCAGCAGACAGGCGCGGCTGGACATGGCTGGACTCATCAGGACACACAGAAACACACACACACACTCAAAAACACACTCACTCACACACACACACACACACACACACACACACACACACAAAGACACACACAGGGTGTGTTTTAGTACAACTATGTTACCTTTAGTCGCAGACAGGATGAGCATGATGAGGTAGAGGGGTTTATGCTCAATGTCTGTTATGCTCAATAATAACACACTGTTGGTGTAGATGCCCTGTTTCCTTCCTGTTTATGTTCATTTATACTGAACAGATGATAAGTCTGTCACCAGCAAATGCCTTGTCAGTCACAGCCCCAGATTAACATTGCCTTTTCACCAAACTGCAGTGCTTTTCAATAAAATATCAAAAGTAAATGCAGTACCTTTGTATTCCATCAGAATAATGACGTTTCCTCTTTAGTTTCTTTCTTGACACCAACTTGCACAGTGTGAAATGCCTCACTGAAAATGTTAGCACGACACACATCATGATGCATCAACATGAACTGTGACTGTAATGCACGTGAAGTTAGATTCAACACAATGTTAGCTGTGATACAGTATACTGACACACACAGCAAAAGTTAAACCAATCAACCACAAGATGGCGCTGTTTAGTCATTCTAGATTTTGAGACGTTGCCCATCTGTGTGGTAGGCTGCCACTCAGTCTAGATCCACTGCATGTCTTTTCAGTGGAGCAACGCTGCCTCCAGAGACACATACCAACATACACAGTTAGATATATTGTTTTCTCTAATCTGGTGCTGTGGTGTGTTGCTAACATTGTACTGACCACACGTTGCCTAGTCATCACTAATGCTTATTAATAATCTGCATTTTCCCATTTAGATTATGGTTGGAGGTCTTGCTCATATTCATCTCAATGACATGAATATGAGCGATGATGGTGTATGTACGGCCAAACAAACAATCAAGAGATGACACAGTTTTAATCTCTTTGTTTGCCAGGGGTCTCACTGGTGCACAGATTAGCTGGTAGTTTATAGGCCAACATGACAATATACACATAAAATAGTGTCAAAAGTAGGCTATCTTTTTACTGCTTCTTGTAGGCCAGTCTTATTTATCTAAAATGGATTTAGGCGTCCATGTGGAGTAAGGGCACTTTCATGCTTTTCAATCATCTGTAGCCTATGTGCAATTTTCAAATGATGTATCATGACAATATAGGCTGCAGGGGTTTCCAATCTAATCACCACAGCAATCACGTTGAGCAGTCAGCGACGGCACGCAATGTTTTCTACAGCCTACACAATAAATAATTTTATTGCAACTGTTTGCAACCCAATTTGCAAACATAGACAACAAAACATGTTTGAAAATATTTGTTAAATTTTTAAAAAAGGGTCACTGCAATAGTTTGTTATTAGAAGTACTTGTCTAAGTGGGCTATACCAGGAGACAGGCCTGTCTGCAGGCCTACTAGGCCTAAATGTTTTTTGTACTTGTAAATGCTGCCATATGCCTGGAGAGAAGGACTTTGGAGTGAACCCAGTGGGAGCATTGTTTGAGCTGGAGGAGGGGTTACTACGGAGACCTCTCTGTCCCGAGGGCCAGATAACGCCCGCAGGCTAATCGCCGTCCGCCAGCCAATTAAGCAGAACAAATTAATTCTATTAGGGGAAAAATGAACACTTTCTGTTCCCCTGGCTCACATCCCTGAGGCTTGGAACATGCCCTAAAGCACTGTAAAACACAACGCTAAAGAAACATTTATTTTACTATCAATAAGTAACCTACAGGCAATGTGTACTCGAAGGACTTGTTAGGTATCAATTTATGGCTATGGAAACAATTATATATATATATATGTTTATATTATTTATTTTTATACATGGAAGGGTTCCGATTATATTTTGCAAACTCTGCCAGACGTGACGTTATGACAACAGGTGTTCTTCTGCTCAAATCTTCAGTCCACCCTTCATCAGCGGTTTCAGTCTGGCACCCAGACAAGATCACCTTGACGTCAGGACGATTTGCCCAGATTCTCATTCAGCGTCAGCATAAATAGGCCTCCAGGTTATAATATAACTCCAATCACTGCTTGGTATTTGATGGTTTACAAAAACACAAATTAAAAAGATAAATAGATTTTTGTTTTATCTGTCATATTATTGTGGTTATTATTATCAGTTATGACCATTGAATGCAAACTAGTGATGCAATTAACATATTGTCTGAATCTTTGTAGCCTAGTAAGGATACTTTATAGAACACTTTATACTTTATTCATCCAGAAGGATGTCACTACACTGACAGTCACAACAGCACTGTCCTGTCCATGTAAACAAACACACACATTAAAATTAAATAGGTCTTGAAAAAATCAACATCACTGTGGCAAGGAGGGGAAGAGTTATATATTTTATTTTATATATGACCATTGGGAGGAATGACCTGTGTCTCTCAGAGGACCATTTGGGTAACATGCATGCTACATATCCATACTACATACTAAATATCCATACTACATGCTACATATCCATACTGCATGCTACATATCCATACTACATACTAAATATCCATACTACATGCTACATATCCATATTAAAATGGGGTCATTCATCATTTTGGCCTCACTCACCTTCTCACACACTCAATCATTTGGTTCGATCACGACGAGGAGCCGCAGGCTGAGGGCCTGCCGCTAATGTCCATGTAATCAAAGACTCCTGAGCCGCCAGCATGGGTCTCAGGCCCTAGCCACTGGCACAGGCCGCTGCTTACAGGCTTTGGGCTGGAGGACTTGGGAGGTGGGCTGGGGCATGGCCATAGGGGGGTTTCCCTGACTGTGATTACGAGGCTCGGGAACACAGGACCTGTGTGTGTGTGTGTGTGTGTGTGTGTACTGTGTGTGTATTGGGATTGTGTGTGTTCCCTGACTGTGATTACGAGGCTCGGGAACAAAGGACCTGTAAGTTAGTTCCAAGCAAATCAGCGCGTCTCGGAAGTCTATTGAGAAGCTTATTGTGGGGGCGGGCTCGTTCTCATGCACTTTTTTTGGGTTGTTTGAGGTCCGCTTGGACACCACGTTTCTGCAACAGCTTGTTCAGTTGGTTGTTGTTGTTGTAATCGTGGAGTACATCATTGTTTCTGTTAAAGAGACACCATGTCCGGTGGATTTATGAGGTTTCCAAAATACATCTGAGGTTTTCAGGTTGCCAGGGATATTGGTGTATATGAATGCTTATGTATGTCTTCAGCTATGTGATGGCAAGGGTGTGCATCTCTCTGTCATGTGCCATCTTGTCATATTAGTCTGTGTGTGTGTGTATGTATATATGTATGTGTGTGTGTGTGTGTGTGTGTGTGTGTTTCTGTGCGTGTATGTCTGTGCTTTGTGTATTGTGTGTGTGTGTGTATTGTATTGTTTGTGTGTGTGTGTGTGTGTGTGTGTGTGTGTGTGTGTGTGTGTGTTGTGTGTATATTGTATTGTGTGTGTGTGTTTGTGTATTGTATTGTGTGTGTATTGTGTATGTATTGTAGTGTGTGTGTGTGTGTGTATTGTGTGTGGTTTCTATTGTTGCATCTGCGTGGTCCAGGGCGCCTTGTGTGAGTGTGAGTTCACCTTCCCCAAGGTCTGCGCAGTGCCGCCCCATCTGTGCCACTCGGCAGGATTAGCGCCAATCCGTCTGTCTGCTGGGCCAAAGTGCTGACTGACAGAGCCCAGATTAGCACAGCAGAGAGGAGAGGAGGAGAGAGGAGAGGAGGAGAGGAGAGGAGATGAGAGGGGAGGAGAGGGGAGAGGAGAAGAGAGGAGAGAAGAGAGGAGAGGGGAGAGGAGAGGAGAAAAGGGGAGAGGAGAAGAGAGGAGAGGAGGAGAGGAGATGAGGAGAGAGTAGAGGGGAGAGGAGAAGAGGAGAGAGGAGAGGAGGAGAGAGGAGAAGAGAGGAGATGAGGAGAGGAGAAGAGGGGAGAGGAGGAGAGAGGAGAAGAGAGGAGAGGAGATGAGGAGAGGGGAGAGGAGATGCCAATCCGTCTGTCTGCTGGGCCAAAGTGCTGACTGACAGAGCCCAGATTAGCACAGCAGA